>NW_027256043.1:0-111000 GCF_045679555.1 Salvelinus alpinus
AGAGAGCTGAGAGAATATTACTAAACTGAGAGAATATTACTAAACTGAGAGAGTATTACTAAACTGAGAGAGTGTTACTAAACTGAGAGAGTGTTACTAGACTGAGAGAGTATTACTAAATTAAGAGAGTGTTACTAAACTGAGAGAGTATTACTAAACTGAGAGAGCTGAGAGAGTATTACAAGACTGAGAGAGTATTACTAAACAGAGAGAATATTACTAAACTGTGAGAGTATTATTAAACTGAGAGAGTATTACTAACCCGAGAGAGTATTACTAAACTGTGAGAGTATTACTAAACTGAGAGAGTATTACTAACCCGAGAGAGTATTACTAAACTGAGAGAGTATTTCTAAACTGAGAGAGTATTACTAAACTGAGGGAGTATTACTAAACCGAGAGAGTATTACTAAACTGAGAGAATATTACTAAACTGAGAGAGTTTTACTAAACTGAGAGAGCTGAGAGAATATTACTAAACTGAGAGAATATTACTAAACTGAGAGAGTATTACTAAACTGGGGGAGTATTACTAAACCGAGAGAGTATTACTAACCTGAGAGAGTATTACTAAACTGAGAGAATATTACTAAACTGTGAGAGTATTACTAAACTGAGAGAGTATTACTAACCCGAGAGCGTATTACTAAACTGAGAGAGTATTACTAAACTGAGAGAGTGTTACTAGACTGAGATAGTATTACTCAACTGAGAGAGTATTACTAAACTGAGAGAGTGTTACTAGACTGAGAGAGTATTACTAAACTTAGAGAATATTACTAAACGGAGAGAGTATTATTAAACGGAGGGAGTATTACTAAACCGAGAGAGTATTACTAAACTGAGAGAATATTACTAAACTGAGAGAGTATTACTAAACTGAGAGAAATGAGAGAATATTACTAAACTGAGAGAATATTACTAAACTGAGAGAGGATTACTAAACTGAGGGAGTATTACTAAACCGAGAGAGTATTACTAACCTGAGAGAGTATTACTAAACTGAGAGAATATTACTAAACTGTGAGAGTATTACTAAACTGAGAGAGTATTACTAACCCGAGAGAGTATTACTAAACTGAGAGAGTATTACTAAACTGAGAGAGTGTTACTAGACTGAGATAGTATTACTCAACTGAGAGAGTATTACTAAACTGAGAGAGTGTTACTACACTGAGAGAGTATTACTAAACTGAGAGAGGATTACTAAACTGAGGGAGTATTACTAAACCGAGAGAGTATTACTAACCTGAGAGAGTATTACTAAACTGAGAGAATATTACTAAACTGTGATAGTATTACTAAACTGAGAGAGTATTACTAACCCGAGAGAGTATTACTAAACTGAGAGAGTATTACTAAACTGAGAGAGTGTTACTAGACTGAGATAGTATTACTCAACTGAGAGAGTATTACTAAACTGAGAGAGTGTTACTACACTGAGAGAGTATTACTAAACTTAGAGAATATTACTAAACTGAGAGAGTATAACTAAACTGAGAGAGCTGAGAGAATATTACTAAACTGAGAGAATATTACTAAACAGAGAGTATTACTAAACTGAGAGAGTGTTACTAAACTGAGAGAGTGTTACTAGACTGAGAGAGTATTACTAAATTAAGAGAGTGTTACTAAACTGAGTGTTACTAAAAACCACATTCTTCTCCAAGTGGAGGTAGTCCAGCGCCGACACGATCTCCGCTCCGTAGAACCGGGCCCTCTCCTCGGAGAACGCACGGTCTCGCGATAGGTGGAAGAACAGCTCTCCTCCATATTACTAAACTGAGAGAGCTGAGAGAGTATTACAAGACTGAGAGAGTATTACTAAACAGAGAGAATATTACTAAACTGTGAGAGTATTATTAAACTGAGAGAGTATTACTAACCCGAGAGAGTATTACTAAACTGTGAGAGTATTACTAAACTGAGAGAGTATTACTAACCCGAGAGAGTATTACTAAACTGAGAGAGTATTTCTAAACTGAGAGAGTATTACTAAACTGAGGGAGTATTACTAAACCGAGAGAGTATTACTAAACTGAGAGAATATTACTAAACTGAGAGAGTTTTACTAAACTGAGAGAGCTGAGAGAATATTACTAAACTGAGAGAATATTACTAAACTGAGAGAGGATTACTAAACTGAGGGAGTATTACTAAACCGAGAGAGTATTACTAACCTGAGAGAGTATTACTAAACTGAGAGAATATTACTAAACTGTGAGAGTATTACTAAACTGAGAGAGTATTACTAACCCGAGAGAGTATTACTAAACTGAGAGAGTATTACTAAACTGAGAGAGTGTTACTAGACTGAGATAGTATTACTCAACTGAGAGAGTATTACTAAACTGAGAGAGTGTTACTACACTGAGAGAGTATTACTAAACTGAGAGAATATTACTAAACTGAGAGAGTATAACTAAACTGAGAGAGCTGAGAGAATATTACTAAACTGAGAGAATATTACTAAACTGAGAGAGTATTACTAAACTGAGAGAGTGTTACTAAACTGAGAGAGTGTTACTAGACTGAGAGAGCTGAGAGAGTATTACAAGACTGAGCGAGTATTACTAAACAGAGAGAATATTACTAAACTGTGAGAGTATTATTAAACTGAGAGAGTATTACTAACCCGAGAGAGTATTACTAAACTGTGAGAGTATTACTAAACTGAGAAAGTATTACTAAACTGAGAGAGTATTACTCAACTGAGAGAGTATTACAAAACTGATAGAATATTACTCAACGGAGAGAGTGTTACTAGACAGAGAGAGTATTACATAACTGAGAGAGTGTTACTAAACTGAGAGAGTATTACTAAACTGAGAGAGCTGAGAGAGTATTACCAAACTGAGAGAATATTACTAAACTGAGAGAATATTACTAAACAGAGAGTATTACTAAACTGAGAGAGTGTTACTAAACTGAGAGAGTGTTACTAGACTGAGAGAGTATTACTAAATTAAGAGAGTGTTACTAAACTGAGTGTTACTAAAAACCACATTCTTCTCCAAGTGGAGGTAGTCCAGCGCCGACACGATCTCCGCTCCGTAGAACCGGGCCCTCTCCTCGGAGAACACACGGTCTCGCGATAGGTGGAAGAACAGCTCTCCTCCATATTACTAAACTGAGAGAGCTGAGAGAGTATTACAAGACTGAGAGAGTATTACTAAACAGAGAGAATATTACTAAACTGTGAGAGTATTATTAAACTGAGAGAGTATTACTAACCCGAGAGAGTATTACTAAACTGTGAGAGTATTACTAAACTGAGAGAGTATTACTAACCCGAGAGAGTATTACTAAACTGAGAGAGTATTTCTAAACTGAGAGAGTATTACTAAACTGAGGGAGTATTACTAAACCGAGAGAGTATTACTAAACTGAGAGAATATTACTAAACTGAGAGAGTTTTACTAAACTGAGAGAGCTGAGAGAATATTACTAAACTGAGAGAATATTACTAAACTGAGAGAGGATTACTAAACTGAGGGAGTATTACTAAACCGAGAGAGTATTACTAACCTGAGAGAGTATTACTAAACTGAGAGAATATTACTAAACTGTGAGAGTATTACTAAACTGAGAGAGTATTACTAACCCGAGAGAGTATTACTAAACTGAGAGAGTATTACTAAACTGAGAGAGTGTTACTAGACTGAGATAGTATTACTCAACTGAGAGAGTATTACTAAACTGAGAGAGTGTTACTACACTGAGAGAGTATTACTAAACTGAGAGAGTATTACTAAACTGAGAGAGTATAACTAAACTGAGAGAGCTGAGAGAATATTACTAAACTGAGAGAATATTACTAAACTGAGAGAGTATTACTAAACTGAGAGAGTGTTACTAAACTGAGAGAGTGTTACTAGACTGAGAGAGCTGAGAGACTGAGAGAGTATTACTAAACAGAGAGAATATTACTAAACTGTGAGAGTATTATTAAACTGAGAGAGTATTACTAACCCGAGAGAGTATTACTAAACTGTGAGAGTATTACTAAACTGAGAAAGTATTACTAAACTGAGAGAGTATTACTCAACTGAGAGAGTATTACAAAACTGATAGAATATTACTCAACGGAGAGAGTGTTACTAGACAGAGAGAGTATTACATAACTGAGAGAGTGTTACTAAACTGAGAGAGTATTACTAAACTGAGAGAGCTGAGAGAGTATTACCAAACTGAGAGAATATTACTAAACTGAGAGAATATTACTAAACTGAGAGAGCTGAGAGAATATTACTAAACTGAGAGAGTATTACTAAACTGAGAGAATATTACTAAACTGAGAGAGTATTACTAAACTGAGAGAGTATTACTAAACTGAGAGAATATTACTAAACTGAGAGAGTATTATTAAACTGAGGGAGTATTACTAAACCGAGAGAGTATTACTAAACTGAGAGAATATTACTAAACTGAGAGAGTATTACTAAACTGAGAGAAATGAGAGAATATTACTAAACTGAGAGAATATTACTAAACTGAGAGAGGATTACTCGACTGAGAGAGTATTACTAAATTGAGAGAGTGTTACTAAACTGAGAGAGTATTACTAAACTGAGAGAGCTGAGAGAGTATTACAAGACTGAGAGAGTATTACTAAACTGAGAGAGTTTTACTAAACTGAGAAAGTACTACTAACCCGAGAGAGTATTAATCAATCAATCAATCAATTTTATTTTATATAGCCCTTCGTACATCAGCTAATATCTCGAAGTGCTGTACAGACACCCAGCCTAAAACCCCAAACAGCTAGTAATGCAGGTGTAGAAGCACGGTGGCTAGGAAAAACTCCCTAGAAAGGCCAAAACCTAGGAAGAAACCTAGAGAGGAACCAGGCTATGAGGGGTGGCCAGTCCTCTTCTGGCTGTGCCGGGTGGAGATTATAACAGAACTATGCCAAGATGTTCAAAAATGTTCATAAGTGACAAGCATGGTCAAATAATAATCATGAATAATTTTCAGTTGGCTTTTCATAGCCGATCATCAAGAGTTGAAAAACAACAGGTCTGGGACAGGTGGCGGTTCCATAACCGCAGGCAGAACAGCTGAAACTGGAATAGCAGCAAGGCCAGGCGGACTGGGGACAGCAAGGAGTCACCACGGGCGGCAGTCCCGACGCATGGTCCTAGGGCCCAGGTCCTCCGAGAGAAAGAAAGAGAGAAGGACTTTACTAAACTATTACTAAACTGAGAGAGTATTACTAAACTGAGAGAATATTACTAAACTGAGAGAGCTGAGATAATATTACTAAACTGAGAGAGTATTACTAAACTGAGAGAATATTACTAAACTGAGAGAGTATTACTAAACTGAGAGAGTGTTACTAAACTGATAGAAAATTACTCAACGGAGAGATTATTACTCAACTGAGAGAGTATTACTAAACTGAGAGAGTATTACTAAACTGAGAGAGTGTTGCTAGACTGAGATAGTATTACAAAACTGAGAGGATATAACTAAACTGAGACAGTTTTACTAAACTGAGAGAGTGTTACTAGACTGAGAGAGTATTACTAAACAGAGAGAATATTACTAAACTGTGAGAGTATTATTAAACTGAGAGAGTATTACTAACCCGAGAGAGTATTACTAAACTGTGAGAGTATTACTAAACTGAGAGAGTATTACTAACCCGAGAGAGTATTACTAAACTGAGAGAGTATTACTAAACTGAGAGTATTACTAAACTGAGAGAGTACTACTAAACTGAGAGAGTATAACTCAACTGAGAGAGTATTACAAAACTGATAGAATATTACTCAACGGAGAGAGTGTTACTAGACTGAGAGAGTATTACTAAACTGAGAGAGTGTTACTAAACTGAGAGAGTATTACTAAACTGAGAGAGCTGAGAGAGTATTACCAAACTGAGAGAATATTACTAAACTGAGAGAATATTACTAAACTGAGAGAGTATTACTAAACTGAGAGAATATTACTAAACTGAGAGAGTATTACTAAACTGAGAGAGTATTACTAAACTGAGAGAATATTACTAAACTGAGAGAGCTGAGAGAATATTACTAAACTGAGCGAATATTACTAAACTGAGAGAGTATTACTAAACTGAGGGAGTATTACTAAACCGAGAGAGTATTACTAAACTGAGAGAATATTACTAAACTGAGAGAGTTTTACTAAACTGAGAGAGCTGAGAGAGTATTACTAAACTGGGGGAGTATTACTAAACTGAGAGAATATTACTAAACTGTGAGAGTATTACTAAACTGAGAGAGTATTACTAACCCGAGAGCGTATTACTAAACTGAGAGAGTATTACTAAACTGAGAGAGTGTTACTAGACTGAGATAGTATTACTCAACTGAGAGAGTATTACTAAACTGAGAGAGTGTTACTACACTGAGAGAGTATTACTAAACTGAGAGAATATTACTAAACTGAGAGAGTATAACTAAACTGAGAGAGCTGAGAGAATATTACTAAACTGAGAGAATATTACTAAACTGAGAGAGTATTACTAAACTGAGAGAGTGTTACTAAACTGAGAGAGTGTTACTAGACTGAGAGAGTATTACTAAATTAAGAGAGTGTTACTAAACTGAGAGAGTATTACTAAACTGAGAGAGCTGAGAGAGTATTACAAGACTGAGAGAGTATTACTAAACAGAGAGAATATTACTAAACTGTGAGAGTATTATTAAACTGAGAGAGTATTACTAACCCGAGAGAGTATTACTAAACTGTGAGAGTATTACTAAACTGAGAGAGTATTACTAACCCGAGAGAGTATTACTAAACTGAGAGAGTATTACTAAACTGAGAAAGTATTACTAAACTGAGAGAGTATTACTCAACTGAGAGAGTATTACAAAACTGATAGAATATTACTCAACGGAGAGAGTGTTACTAGACAGAGAGAGTATTACATAACTGAGAGAGTGTTACTAAACTGAGAGAGTATTACTAAACTGAGAGAGCTGAGAGAGTATTACCAAACTGAGAGAATATTACTAAACTGAGAGAATATTACTAAACTGAGAGAATATTACTAAACTGAGAGAGCTGAGAGAATATTACTAAACTGAGAGAGTATTACTAAACTGAGAGAATATTACTAAACTGAGAGAGTATTACTAAACTGAGAGAGTATTACTAAACTGAGAGAATATTACTAAACTGAGAGAGTATTATTAAACTGAGGGAGTATTACTAAACCGAGAGAGTATTACTAAACTGAGAGAATATTACTAAACTGAGAGAGTATTACTAAACTGAGAGAAATGAGAGAATATTACTAAACTGAGAGAATATTACTAAACTGAGAGAGGATTACTAAATTGAGAGAGTGTTACTAAACTGAGAGAGTATTACTAAACTGAGAGAGCTGAGAGAGTATTACAAGACTGAGAGAGTATTACTAAACTGAGAGAGTTTTACTAAACTGAGAAAGTACTACTAACCCGAGAGAGTATTACTAAACTGAGAGAGTATTACTAAACTGAGAGAATATTACTAAACTGAGAGAGCTGAGAGAATATTACTAAACTGAGAGAATATTACTAAACTGAGAGAGTATTACTAAACTGAGAGAGTGTTACTAAACTGAGAGAAAATTACTCAACGGAGAGATTATTTCTCAACTGAGAGAGTATTACTAAACTGAGAGAGTATTACTAAACTGAGAGAGTGTTGCTAGACTGAGATAGTATTACTAAACTGAGAGGATATAACTAAACTGAGACAGTTTTACTAAACTGAGAGAGTGTTACTAGACTGAGAGAGTATTACTAAACAGAGAGAATATTACTAAACTGTGAGAGTATTATTAAACTGAGAGAGTATTACTAACCCGAGAGAGTATTACTAAACTGTGAGAGTATTACTAAACTGAGAGAGTATTACTAACCCGAGAGAGTATTACTAAACTGAGAGAGTATTACTAAACTGAGAGAGTATTACTAAACTGAGAGAGTACTACTAAACTGAGAGAGTATTACTAAACTGAGAGAGTATTACTAAACTGAGAGAATATTACTAAACTGAGAGAGTATTACTAAACTGAGAGAGAGAGTATTACTAAACTGAGAGAAATGAGAGAATATTACTAAACTGAGAGAATATTACTAAACTGAGAGAGTATTACTAAACTGAGAGAGTATTACTAAACTGAGAGAATATTACTAAACTGAGAGAGTATTACTAAACTGAGAGAGCTGAGAGAATATTACTAAACTGAGCGAATATTACTAAACTGAGAGAGTATTACTAAACTGAGGGAGTATTACTAAACCGAGAGAGTATTACTAAACTGAGAGAATATTACTAAACTGAGAGAGTTTTACTAAACTGAGAGAGCTGAGAGAGTATTACTAAACTGGGGGAGTATTACTAAACCGAGAGAGTATTACTAACCTGAGAGAGTATTACTAAACTGAGAGAATATTACTAAACTGTGAGAGTATTACTAAACTGAGAGAGTATTACTAACCCGAGAGCGTATTACTAAACTGAGAGAGTATTACTAAACTGAGAGAGTGTTACTAGACTGAGATAGTATTACTCAACTGAGAGAGTATTACTAAACTGAGAGAATATTACTAAACTGTGAGAGTATTACTAAACTGAGAGAGTATTACTAACCCGAGAGAGTATTACTAAACTGAGAGAGTATTACTAAACTGAGAGAGTGTTACTAGACTGAGATAGTATTACTCAACTGAGAGAGTATTACTAAACTGAGAGAGTGTTACTACACTGAGAGAGTATTACTAAACTGAGAGAATATTACTAAACTGAGAGAGTATAACTAAACTGAGAGAGCTGAGAGAATATTACTAAACTGAGAGAATATTACTAAACTGAGAGAGTATTACTAAACTGAGAGAGTGTTACTAAACTGAGAGAGTGTTACTAGACTGAGAGAGTATTACTAAATTGAGAGAGTGTTACTAAACTGAGAGAGTATTACTAAACTGAGAGAGCTGAGAGAGTATTACAAGACTGAGAGAGTATTACTAAACAGAGAGAATATTACTAAACTGTGAGAGTATTACTAAACTGAGAGAGTATTACTAACCCGAGAGAGTATTACTAAACTGAGAGAGTATTACTAAACTGAGAGAGTGTTACTAGACTGAGATAGTATTACTCAACTGAGAGAGTATTACTAAACTGAGAGAGTGTTACTAGACTGAGAGAGTATTACTAAACTTAGAAAATATTACTAAACTGAGAGAGTATTATTAAACTGAGGGAGTATTACTAAACCGAGAGAGTATTACTAAACTGAGAGAATATTACTAAACTGAGAGAGTATTACTAAACTGAGAGAAATGAGAGAATATTACTAAACTGAGAGAATATTACTAAACTGAGAGAGGATTACTAAACTGAGGGAGTATTACTAAACCGAGAGAGTATTACTAACCTGAGAGAGTATTACTAAACTGAGAGAATATTACTAAACTGTGAGAGTATTACTAAACTGAGAGAGTATTACTAACCCGAGAGAGTATTACTAAACTGAGAGAGTATTACTAAACTGAGAGAGTGTTACTAACCCGAGAGAGTATTACTAAACTGAGAGAGTATTACTAAACTGAGAGTATTACTAAACTGAGAGAGTACTACTAAACTGAGAGAGTATAACTCAACTGAGAGAGTATTACAAAACTGATAGAATATTACTCAACGGAGAGAGTGTTACTAGACTGAGAGAGTATTACTAAACTGAGAGAGTGTTACTAAACTGAGAGAGTATTACTAAACTGAGAGAGCTGAGAGAGTATTACCAAACTGAGAGAATATTACTAAACTGAGAGAATATTACTAAACTGAGAGAGTATTACTAAACTGAGAGAATATTACTAAACTGAGAGAGTATTACTAAACTGAGAGAGTATTACTAAACTGAGAGAATATTACTAAACTGAGAGAGTATTACTAAACTGAGAGAGCTGAGAGAATATTACTAAACTGAGCGAATATTACTAAACTGAGAGAGTATTACTAAACTGAGGGAGTATTACTAAACCGAGAGAGTATTACTAAACTGAGAGAATATTACTAAACTGAGAGAGTTTTACTAAACTGAGAGAGCTGAGAGAGTATTACTAAACTGGGGGAGTATTACTAAACTGAGAGAATATTACTAAACTGTGAGAGTATTACTAAACTGAGAGAGTATTACTAACCCGAGAGCGTATTACTAAACTGAGAGAGTATTACTAAACTGAGAGAGTGTTACTAGACTGAGATAGTATTACTCAACTGAGAGAGTATTACTAAACTGAGAGAGTGTTACTACACTGAGAGAGTATTACTAAACTGAGAGAATATTACTAAACTGAGAGAGTATAACTAAACTGAGAGAGCTGAGAGAATATTACTAAACTGAGAGAATATTACTAAACTGAGAGAGTATTACTAAACTGAGAGAGTGTTACTAAACTGAGAGAGTGTTACTAGACTGAGAGAGTATTACTAAATTAAGAGAGTGTTACTAAACTGAGAGAGTATTACTAAACTGAGAGAGCTGAGAGAGTATTACAAGACTGAGAGAGTATTACTAAACAGAGAGAATATTACTAAACTGTGAGAGTATTATTAAACTGAGAGAGTATTACTAACCCGAGAGAGTATTACTAAACTGTGAGAGTATTACTAAACTGAGAGAGTATTACTAACCCGAGAGAGTATTACTAAACTGAGAGAGTATTACTAAACTGAGAAAGTATTACTAAACTGAGAGAGTATTACTCAACTGAGAGAGTATTACAAAACTGATAGAATATTACTCAACGGAGAGAGTGTTACTAGACAGAGAGAGTATTACATAACTGAGAGAGTGTTACTAAACTGAGAGAGTATTACTAAACTGAGAGAGCTGAGAGAGTATTACCAAACTGAGAGAATATTACTAAACTGAGAGAATATTACTAAACTGAGAGAATATTACTAAACTGAGAGAGCTGAGAGAATATTACTAAACTGAGAGAGTATTACTAAACTGAGAGAATATTACTAAACTGAGAGAGTATTACTAAACTGAGAGAGTATTACTAAACTGAGAGAATATTACTAAACTGAGAGAGTATTATTAAACTGAGGGAGTATTACTAAACCGAGAGAGTATTACTAAACTGAGAGAATATTACTAAACTGAGAGAGTATTACTAAACTGAGAGAAATGAGAGAATATTACTAAACTGAGAGAATATTACTAAACTGAGAGAGGATTACTAAATTGAGAGAGTGTTACTAAACTGAGAGAGTATTACTAAACTGAGAGAGCTGAGAGAGTATTACAAGACTGAGAGAGTATTACTAAACTGAGAGAGTTTTACTAAACTGAGAAAGTACTACTAACCCGAGAGAGTATTACTAAACTGAGAGAGTATTACTAAACTGAGAGAATATTACTAAACTGAGAGAGCTGAGAGAATATTACTAAACTGAGAGAATATTACTAAACTGAGAGAGTATTACTAAACTGAGAGAGTGTTACTAAACTGAGAGAAAATTACTCAACGGAGAGATTATTTCTCAACTGAGAGAGTATTACTAAACTGAGAGAGTATTACTAAACTGAGAGAGTGTTGCTAGACTGAGATAGTATTACTAAACTGAGAGGATATAACTAAACTGAGACAGTTTTACTAAACTGAGAGAGTGTTACTAGACTGAGAGAGTATTACTAAACAGAGAGAATATTACTAAACTGTGAGAGTATTATTAAACTGAGAGAGTATTACTAACCCGAGAGAGTATTACTAAACTGTGAGAGTATTACTAAACTGAGAGAGTATTACTAACCCGAGAGAGTATTACTAAACTGAGAGAGTATTACTAAACTGAGAGAGTATTACTAAACTGAGAGAGTACTACTAAACTGAGAGAGTATTACTAAACTGAGAGAGTATTACTAAACTGAGAGAATATTACTAAACTGAGAGAGTATTACTAAACTGAGAGAGTATTACTAAACTGAGAGAGAGAATATTACTAAACTGAGAGAATATTACTAAACTGAGAGAGTATTACTAAACTGAGAGAGTATTACTAAACTGAGAGAATATTACTAAACTGAGAGAGTATTACTAAACTGAGAGAGCTGAGAGAATATTACTAAACTGAGCGAATATTACTAAACTGAGAGAGTATTACTAAACTGAGGGAGTATTACTAAACCGAGAGAGTATTACTAAACTGAGAGAATATTACTAAACTGAGAGAGTTTTACTAAACTGAGAGACCTGAGAGAGTATTACTAAACTGGGGGAGTATTACTAAACCGAGAGAGTATTACTAACCTGAGAGAGTATTACTAAACTGAGAGAATATTTCTAAACTGTGAGAGTATTACTAAACTGAGAGAGTATTACTAACCCGAGAGAGTATTACTAAACTGAGAGAGTATTACTAAACTGAGAGAGTGTTACTAGACTGAGATAGTATTACTCAACTGAGAGAGTATTACTAAACTGAGAGAATATTACTAAACTGTGAGAGTATTACTAAACTGAGAGAGTATTACTAACCCGAGAGAGTATTACTAAACTGAGAGAGTATTACTAAACTGAGAGAGTGTTACTAGACTGAGATAGTATTACTCAACTGAGAGAGTATTACTAAACTGAGAGAGTGTTACTACACTGAGAGAGTATTACTAAACTGAGAGAATATTACTAAACTGAGAGAGTATAACTAAACTGAGAGAGCTGAGAGAATATTACTAAACTGAGAGAATATTACTAAACTGAGAGAGTATTACTAAACTGAGAGAGTGTTACTAAACTGAGAGAGTGTTACTAGACTGAGAGAGTATTACTAAATTGAGAGAGTGTTACTAAACTGAGAGAGTATTACTAAACTGAGAGAGCTGAGAGAGTATTACAAGACTGAGAGAGTATTACTAAACAGAGAGAATATTACTAAACTGTGAGAGTATTACTAAACTGAGAGAGTATTACTAACCCGAGAGAGTATTACTAAACTGAGAGAGTATTACTAAACTGAGAGAGTGTTACTAGACTGAGATAGTATTACTCAACTGAGAGAGTATTACTAAACTGAGAGAGTGTTACTAGACTGAGAGAGTATTACTAAACTTAGAAAATATTACTAAACTGAGAGAGTATTATTAAACTGAGGGAGTATTACTAAACCGAGAGAGTATTACTAAACTGAGAGAATATTACTAAACTGAGAGAGTATTACTAAACTGAGAGAAATGAGAGAATATTACTAAACTGAGAGAATATTACTAAACTGAGAGAGGATTACTAAACTGAGGGAGTATTACTAGACTGAGAGAGTATTACTAAATTGAGAGAGTGTTACTAAACTGAGAGAGTATTACTAAACTGAGAGAGCTGAGAGAGTATTACAAGACTGAGAGAGTATTACTAAACAGAGAGAATATTACTAAACTGTGAGAGTATTACTAAACTGAGAGAGTATTACTAACCCGAGAGAGTATTACTAAACTGAGAGAGTATTACTAAACTGAGAGAGTGTTACTAGACTGAGATAGTATTACTCAACTGAGAGAGTATTACTAAACTGAGAGAGTGTTACTAGACTGAGAGAGTATTACTAAACTTAGAAAATATTACTAAACTGAGAGAGTATTATTAAACTGAGGGAGTATTACTAAACCGAGAGAGTATTACTAAACTGAGAGAATATTACTAAACTGAGAGAGTATTACTAAACTGAGAGAAATGAGAGAATATTACTAAACTGAGAGAATATTACTAAACTGAGAGAGGATTACTAAACTGAGGGAGTATTACTAAACCGAGAGAGTATTACTAACCTGAGAGAGTATTACTAAACTGAGAGAATATTACTAAACTGTGAGAGTATTACTAAACTGAGAGAGTATTACTAACCCGAGAGAGTATTACTAAACTGAGAGAGTATTACTAAACTGAGAGAGTGTTACTAGACTGATATAGTATTACTCAACTGAGAGAGTATTACTAAACTGAGAGAGTGTTACTACACTGAGAGAGTATTACTAAACTGAGAGAATATTACTAAACTGAGAGAGTATAACTAAACTGAGAGAGCTGAGAGAATATTACTAAACTGAGAGAATATTACTAAACTGAGAGAGTATTACTAAACTGAGAGAGTGTTACTAAACTGAGAGAGTGTTACTAGACTGAGAGAGTATTACTAAATTAAGAGAGTGTTACTAAACAGAGAGAGTATTACTAAACTGAGAGAGCTGAGAGAGTATTACAAGACTGAGAGAGTATTACTAAACAGAGAGAATATTACTAAACTGTGAGAGTATTATTAAACTGAGCGAGTATTACTAACCCGAGAGAGTATTACTAAACTGTGAGAGTATTACTAAACTGAGAGAGTATTACTAACCCGAGAGAGTATTACTAAACTGAGAGAGTATTACTAAACTGAGAAAGTATTACTAAACTGAGAGAGTATTACTCAACTGAGAGAGTATTACAAAACTGATAGAATATTACTCAACGGAGAGAGTGTTACTAGACAGAGAGAGTATTACATAACTGAGAGAGTGTTACTAAACTGAGAGAGTATTACTAAACTGAGAGAGCTGAGAGAGTATTACCAAACTGAGAGAATATTACTAAACTGAGAGAATATTACTAAACTGAGAGAATATTACTAAACTGAGAGAGCTGAGAGAATATTACTAAACTGAGAGAGTATTACTAAACTGAGAGAATATTACTAAACTGAGAGAGTATTACTAAACTGAGAGAGTATTACTAAACTGAGAGAATATTACTAAACTGAGAGAGTATTATTAAACTGAGGGAGTATTACTAAACCGAGAGAGTATTGCTAAACTGAGAGAATATTACTAAACTGAGAGAGTATTACTAAACTGAGAGAAATTAGAGAATATTACTAAACTGAGAGAATATTACTAAACTGAGAGAGGATTACTCGACTGAGAGAGTATTACTAAATTGAGAGAGTATTACTAAACTGAGAGAGCTGAGAGAGTATTACAAGACTGAGAGAGTATTACTAAACTGAGAGAGTTTTACTAAACTGAGAAAGTACTACTAACCCGAGAGAGTATTACTAAACTGAGAGAGTATTACTAAACTGAGAGAATATTACTATACTGAGAGAGCTGAGAGAATATTACTAAACTGAGAGAGTATTACTAAACTGAGAGAATATTACTAAACTGAGAGAGTATTACTAAACTGAGAGAGTGTTACTAAACTGAGAGAAAATTACTCAACGGAGAGATTATTACTCAACTGAGAGAGTATTACTAAACTGAGAGAGTATTACTAAACTGAGAGAGTGTTGCTAGACTGAGATAGTATTACTAAACTGAGAGGATATAACTAAACTGAGACAGTTTTACTAAACTGAGAGAGTGTTACTAGACTGAGAGAGTATTACTAAACAGAGAGAATATTACTAAACTGTGAGAGTATTATTAAACTGAGAGAGTATTACTAACCCGAGAGAGTATTACTAAACTGTGAGAGTATTACTAAACTGAGAGAGTATTACTAACCCGAGAGAGTATTACTAAACTGAGAGAGTATTACTAAACTGAGAGTATTACTAAACTGAGAGAGTACTACTAAACTGAGAGAGTATTACTCAACTGAGAGAGTATTACAAAACTGATAGAATATTACTCAACGGAGAGAGTGTTACTAGACTGAGAGAGTATTACTAAACTGAGAGAGTGTTACTAAACTGAGAGAGTATTACTAAACTGAGAGAGCTGAGAGAGTATTACCAAACTGAGAGAATATTACTAAACTGAGAGAATATTACTAAACTGAGAGAGTATTACTAAACTGAGAGAATATTACTAAACTGAGAGAGTATTACTAAACTGAGAGAGTATTACTAAACTGAGAGAATATTACTAAACTGAGAGAGTATTACTAAACTGAGAGAGCTGAGAGAATATTACTAAACTGAGCGAATATTACTAAACTGAGAGAGTATTACTAAACTGAGGGAGTATTACTAAACCGAGAGAGTATTACAAAAATGAGAGAATATTACTAAACTGAGAGAGTTTTACTAAACTGAGAGAGCTGCGAGAGTATTACTAAACTGGGGGAGTATTACTAAACCGAGAGAGTATTACTAACCTGAGAGAGTATTACTAAACTGAGAGAATATTACTAAACTGTGAGAGTATTACTAAACTGAGAGAGTATTACTAACCCGAGAGCGTATTACTAAACTGAGAGAGTATTACTAAACTGAGAGAGTGTTACTAGACTGAGATAGTATTACTCAACTGAGAGAGTATTACTAAACTGAGAGAGTGTTACTACACTGAGAGAGTATTACTAAACTGAGAGAATATTACTAAACTGAGAGAGTATAACTAAACTGAGAGAGCTGAGAGAATATTACTAAACTGAGAGAATATTACTAAACTGAGAGAGTATTACTAAAGTGAGAGAGTGTTACTAAACTGAGAGAGTGTTACTAGACTGAGAGAGTATTACTAAATTAAGAGAGTGTTACTAAACTGAGAGAGTATTACTAAACTGAGAGAGCTGAGAGAGTATTACAAGACTGAGAGAGTATTACTAAACAGAGAGAATATTACTAAACTGTGAGAGTATTATTAAACTGAGAGAGTATTACTAACCCGAGAGAGTATTACTAAACTGTGAGAGTATTACTAAACTGAGAGAGTATTACTAACCCGAGAGAGTATTACTAAACTGAGAGAGTATTACTAAACTGAGAAAGTATTACTAAACTGAGAGAGTATTACTCAACTGAGAGAGTATTACAAAACTGATAGAATATTACTCAACGGAGAGAGTGTTACTAGACAGAGAGAGTATTACATAACTGAGAGAGTGTTACTAAACTGAGAGAGTATTACTAAACTGAGAGAGCTGAGAGAGTATTACCAAACTGAGAGAATATTACTAAACTGAGAGAATATTACTAAACTGAGAGAATATTACTAAACTGAGAGAGCTGAGAGAATATTACTAAACTGAGAGAGTATTACTAAACTGAGAGAATATTACTAAACTGAGAGAGTATTACTAAACTGAGAGAGTATTACTAAACTGAGAGAATATTACTAAACTGAGAGAGTATTATTAAACTGAGGGAGTATTACTAAACCGAGAGAGTATTACTAAACTGAGAGAATATTACTAAACTGAGAGAGTATTACTAAACTGAGAGAAATGAGAGAATATTACTAAACTGAGAGAATATTACTAAACTGAGAGAGGATTACTCGACTGAGAGAGTATTACTAAATTGAGAGAGTGTTACTAAACTGAGAGAGTATTACTAAACTGAGAGAGCTGAGAGAGTATTACAAGACTGAGAGAGTATTACTAAACTGAGAGAGTTTTACTAAACTGAGAAAGTACTACTAACCCGAGAGAGTATTACTAAACTGAAAGAGTATTACTAAACTGAGAGAATATTACTAAACTGAGAGAGCTGAGAGAATATTACTAAACTGAGAGAGTATTACTAAACTGAGAGAATATTACTAAACTGAGAGAGTATTACTAAACTGAGAGAGTGTTACTAAACTGAGAGAAAATTACTCAACGGAGAGATTATTACTCAACTGAGAGAGTATTACTAAACTGAGAGAGTATTACTAAACTGAGAGAGTGTTGCTAGACTGAGATAGTATTACTAAACTGAGAGGATATAACTAAACTGAGACAGTTTTACTAAACTGAGAGAGTGTTACTAGACTGAGAGAGTATTACTAAACAGAGAGAATATTACTAAACTGTGAGAGTATTATTAAACTGAGAGAGTATTACTAACCCGAGAGAGTATTACTAAACTGTGAGAGTATTACTAAACTGAGAGAGTATTACTAACCCGAGAGAGTATTACTAAACTGAGAGAGTATTACTAAACTGAGAGTATTACTAAACTGAGAGAGTACTACTAAACTGAGAGAGTATTACTCAACTGAGAGAGTATTACAAAACTGATAGAATATTACTCAACGGAGAGAGTGTTACTAGACTGAGAGAGTATTACTAAACTGAGAGAGTGTTACTAAACTGAGAGAGTATTACTAAACTGAGAGAGCTGAGAGAGTATTACCAAACTGAGAGAATATTACTAAACTGAGAGAATATTACTAAACTGAGAGAGTATTACTAAACTGAGAGAATATTACTAAACTGAGAGAGTATTACTAAACTGAGAGAGTATTACTAAACTGAGAGAATATTACTAAACTGAGAGAGTATTACTAAACTGAGAGAGCTGAGAGAATATTACTAAACTGAGCGAATATTACTAAACTGAGAGAGTATTACTAAACTGAGGGAGTATTACTAAACCGAGAGAGTATTACAAAAATGAGAGAATATTACTAAACTGAGAGAGTTTTACTAAACTGAGAGAGCTGCGAGAGTATTACTAAACTGGGGGAGTATTACTAAACCGAGAGAGTATTACTAACCTGAGAGAGTATTACTAAACTGAGAGAATATTACTAAACTGTGAGAGTATTACTAAACTGAGAGAGTATTACTAACCCGAGAGCGTATTACTAAACTGAGAGAGTATTACTAAACTGAGAGAGTGTTACTTGACTGAGATAGTATTACTCAACTGAGAGAGTATTACTAAACTGAGAGAGTGTTACTACACTGAGAGAGTATTACTAAACTGAGAGAATATTACTAAACTGAGAGAGTATAACTAAACTGAGAGAGCTGAGAGAATATTACTAAACTGAGAGAATATTACTAAACTGAGAGAGTATTACTAAACTGAGAGAGTGTTACTAAACTGAGAGAGTGTTACTAGACTGAGAGAGTATTACTAAATTAAGAGAGTGTTACTAAACTGAGAGAGTATTACTAAACTGAGAGAGCTGAGAGAGTATTACAAGACTGAGAGAGTATTACTAAACAGAGAGAATATTACTAAACTGTGAGAGTATTATTAAACTGAGAGAGTATTACTAACCCGAGAGAGTATTACTAAACTGTGAGAGTATTACTAAACTGAGAGAGTATTACTAACCCGAGAGAGTATTACTAAACTGAGAGAGTATTACTAAACTGAGAAAGTATTACTAAACTGAGAGAGTATTACTCAACTGAGAGAGTATTACAAAACTGATAGAATATTACTCAACGGAGAGAGTGTTACTAGACTGAGAGAGTATTACTAAACTGAGAGAGTGTTACTAAACTGAGAGAGTATTACTAAACTGAGAGAGCTGAGAGAGTATTACCAAACTGAGAGAATATTACTAAACTGAGAGAATATTACTAAACTGAGAGAGTATTACTAAACTGAGAGAGCTGAGAGAGTATTACCAAACTGAGAGAATATTACTAAACTGAGAGAATATTACTAAACTGAGAGAATATTACTAAACTGAGAGAGCTGAGAGAATATTACTAAACTGAGAGAGTATTACTAAACTGAGAGAATATTACTAAACTGAGAGAGTATTACTAAACTGAGAGAGTATTACTAAACTGAGAGAATATTACTAAACTGAGAGAGTATTATTAAACTGAGGGAGTATTACTAAACCGAGAGAGTATTACTAAACTGAGAGAATATTACTAAACTGAGAGAGTATTACTAAACTGAGAGAAATGAGAGAATATTACTAAACTGAGAGAATATTACTAAACTGAGAGAGGATTACTCGACTGAGAGAGTATTACTAAATTGAGAGAGTGTTACTAAACTGAGAGAGTATTACTAAACTGAGAGAGCTGAGAGAGTATTACAAGACTGAGAGAGTATTACTAAACTGAGAGAGTTTTACTAAACTGAGAAAGTACTACTAACCCGAGAGAGTATTACTAAACTGAAAGAGTATTACTAAACTGAGAGAATATTACTAAACTGAGAGAGCTGAGAGAATATTACTAAACTGAGAGAGTATTACTAAACTGAGAGAATATTACTAAACTGAGAGAGTATTACTAAACTGAGAGAGTGTTACTAAACTGAGAGAAAATTACTCAACGGAGAGATTATTACTCAACTGAGAGAGTATTACTAAACTGAGAGAGTATTACTAAACTGAGAGAGTGTTGCTAGACTGAGATAGTATTACTAAACTGAGAGGATATAACTAAACTGAGACAGTTTTACTAAACTGAGAGAGTGTTACTAGACTGAGAGAGTATTACTAAACAGAGAGAATATTACTAAACTGTGAGAGTATTATTAAACTGAGAGAGTATTACTAACCCGAGAGAGTATTACTAAACTGTGAGAGTATTACTAAACTGAGAGAGTATTACTAACCCGAGAGAGTATTACTAAACTGAGAGAGTATTACTAAACTGAGAGTATTACTAAACTGAGAGAGTACTACTAAACTGAGAGAGTATTACTCAACTGAGAGAGTATTACAAAACTGATAGAATATTACTCAACGGAGAGAGTGTTACTAGACTGAGAGAGTATTACTAAACTGAGAGAGTGTTACTAAACTGAGAGAGTATTACTAAACTGAGAGAGCTGAGAGAGTATTACCAAACTGAGAGAATATTACTAAACTGAGAGAATATTACTAAACTGAGAGAGTATTACTAAACTGAGAGAATATTACTAAACTGAGAGAGTATTACTAAACTGAGAGAGTATTACTAAACTGAGAGAATATTACTAAACTGAGAGAGTATTACTAAACTGAGAGAGCTGAGAGAATATTACTAAACTGAGCGAATATTACTAAACTGAGAGAGTATTACTAAACTGAGGGAGTATTACTAAACCGAGAGAGTATTACAAAAATGAGAGAATATTACTAAACTGAGAGAGTTTTACTAAACTGAGAGAGCTGCGAGAGTATTACTAAACTGGGGGAGTATTACTAAACCGAGAGAGTATTACTAACCTGAGAGAGTATTACTAAACTGAGAGAATATTACTAAACTGTGAGAGTATTACTAAACTGAGAGAGTATTACTAACCCGAGAGCGTATTACTAAACTGAGAGAGTATTACTAAACTGAGAGAGTGTTACTAGACTGAGATAGTATTACTCAACTGAGAGAGTATTACTAAACTGAGAGAGTGTTACTACACTGAGAGAGTATTACTAAACTGAGAGAATATTACTAAACTGAGAGAGTATAACTAAACTGAGAGAGCTGAGAGAATATTACTAAACTGAGAGAATATTACTAAACTGAGAGAGTATTACTAAACTGAGAGAGTGTTACTAAACTGAGAGAGTGTTACTAGACTGAGAGAGTATTACTAAATTAAGAGAGTGTTACTAAACTGAGAGAGTATTACTAAACTGAGAGAGCTGAGAGAGTATTACAAGACTGAGAGAGTATTACTAAACAGAGAGAATATTACTAAACTGTGAGAGTATTATTAAACTGAGAGAGTATTACTAACCCGAGAGAGTATTACTAAACTGTGAGAGTATTACTAAACTGAGAGAGTATTACTAACCCGAGAGAGTATTACTAAACTGAGAGAGTATTACTAAACTGAGAAAGTATTACTAAACTGAGAGAGTATTACTCAACTGAGAGAGTATTACAAAACTGATAGAATATTACTCAACGGAGAGAGTGTTACTAGACAGAGAGAGTATTACATAACTGAGAGAGTGTTACTAAACTGAGAGAGTATTACTAAACTGAGAGAGCTGAGAGAGTATTACCAAACTGAGAGAATATTACTAAACTGAGAGAATATTACTAAACTGAGAGAATATTACTAAACTGAGAGAGCTGAGAGAATATTACTAAACTGAGAGAGTATTACTAAACTGAGAGAATATTACTAAACTGAGAGAGTATTACTAAACTGAGAGAGTATTACTAAACTGAGAGAATATTACTAAACTGAGAGAGTATTATTAAACTGAGGGAGTATTACTAAACCGAGAGAGTATTACTAAACTGAGAGAATATTACTAAACTGAGAGAGTATTACTAAACTGAGAGAAATGAGAGAATATTACTAAACTGAGAGAATATTACTAAACTGAGAGAGGATTACTCGACTGAGAGAGTATTACTAAATTGAGAGAGTGTTACTAAACTGAGAGAGTATTACTAAACTGAGAGAGCTGAGAGAGTATTACAAGACTGAGAGAGTATTACTAAACTGAGAGAGTTTTACTAAACTGAGAAAGTACTACTAACCCGAGAGAGTATTACTAAACTGAGAGAGTATTACTAAACTGAGAGAATATTACTAAACTGAGAGAGCTGAGAGAATATTACTAAACTGAGAGAATATTACTAAACTGAGAGAGTATTACTAAACTGAGAGAGTGTTACTAAACTGAGAGAAAATTACTCAACGGAGAGATTATTTCTCAACTGAGAGAGTATTACTAAACTGAGAGAGTATTACTAAACTGAGAGAGTGTTGCTAGACTGAGATAGTATTACTAAACTGAGAGGATATAACTTAACTGAGACAGTTTTACTAAACTGAGAGAGTGTTACTAGACTGAGAGAGTATTACTAAACAGAGAGAATATTACTAAACTGTGAGAGTATTATTAAACTGAGAGAGTATTACTAACCCGAGAGAGTATTACTAAACTGTGAGAGTATTACTAAACTGAGAGAGTATTACTAACCCGAGAGAGTATTACTAAACTGAGAGAGTATTACTAAACTGAGAGTATTACTAAACTGAGAGAGTACTACTAAACTGAGAGAGTATTACTCAACTGAGAGAGTATTACAAAACTGATAGAATATTACTCAACGGAGAGAGTGTTACTAGACTGAGAGAGTATTACTAAACTGAGAGAGTGTTACTAAACTGAGAGAGTATTACTAAACTGAGAGAGCTGAGAGATTATTACCAAACTGATAGAATATTACTAAACTGAGAGAATATTACTAAACTGAGAGAGTATTACTAAACTGAGAGAATATTACTAAACTGAGAGAGTATTACTAAACTGAGAGAGTATTACTAAACTGAGAGAATATTACTAAACTGAGAGAGTATTACTAAACTGAGAGAGCTGAGAGAATATTACTAAACTGAGCGAATATTACTAAACTGAGAGAGTATTACTAAACTGAGGGAGTATTACTAAACCGAGAGAGTATTACTAAACTGAGAGAATATTACTAAACTGAGAGAGTTTTACTAAACTGAGAGAGCTGAGAGAGTATTACTAAACTGGGGGAGTATTACTAAACCGAGAGAGTATTACTAACCTGAGAGAGTATTACTAAACTGAGAGAATATTTCTAAACTGTGAGAGTATTACTAACCTGAGAGAGTATTACTAAACTGAGAGAATATTTCTAAACTGTGAGAGTATTACTAAACTGAGAGAGTATTACTAACCCGAGAGCGTATTACTAAACTGAGAGAGTATTACTAAACTGAGAGAGTGTTACTAGACTGAGATAGTATTACTCAACTGAGAGAGTATTACTAAACTGAGAGAATATTACTAAACTGTGAGAGTATTACTAAACTGAGAGAGTATTACTAACCCGAGAGAGTATTACTAAACTGAGAGAGTATTACTAAACTGAGAGAGTGTTACTAGACTGAGATAGTATTACTCAACTGAGAGAGTATTACTAAACTGAGAGAGTGTTACTACACTGAGAGAGTATTACTAAACTGAGAGAATATTACTAAACTGAGAGAGTATAACTAAACTGAGAGAGCTGAGAGAATATTACTAAACTGAGAGAATATTACTAAACTGAGAGAGTATTACTAAACTGAGAGAGTGTTACTAAACTGAGAGAGTGTTACTAGACTGAGAGAGTATTACTAAATTGAGAGAGTGTTACTAAACTGAGAGAGTATTACTAAACTGAGAGAGCTGAGAGAGTATTACAAGACTGAGAGAGTATTACTAAACAGAGAGAATATTACTAAACTGTGAGAGTATTACTAAACTGAGAGAGTATTACTAACCCGAGAGAGTATTACTAAACTGTGAGAGTATTACTAAACTGAGAGAGTATTACTAACCCGAGAGAGTATTACTAAACTGAGAGAGTATTACTAAACTGAGAGAGTGTTACTAGACTGAGATAGTATTACTCAACTGAGAGAGTATTACTAAACTGAGAGAGTGTTACTAGACTGAGAGAGTATTACTAAACTTAGAAAATATTACTAAACTGAGAGAGTATTATTAAACTGAGGGAGTATTACTAAACCGAGAGAGTATTACTAAACTGAGAGAATATTACTAAACTGAGAGAGTATTACTAAACTGAGAGAAATGAGAGAATATTACTAAACTGAGAGAATATTACTAAACTGAGAGAGGATTACTAAACTGAGGGAGTATTACTAAACCGAGAGAGTATTACTAACCTGAGAGAGTATTACTAAACTGAGAGAATATTACTAAACTGTGAGAGTATTACTAAACTGAGAGAGTATTACTAACCCGAGAGAGTATTACTAAACTGAGAGAGTATTACTAAACTGAGAGAGTGTTACTAGACTGAGATAGTATTACTCAACTGAGAGAGTATTACTAAACTGAGAGAGTGTTACTACACTGAGAGAGTATTACTAAACTGAGAGAATATTACTAAACTGAGAGAGTATAACTAAACTGAGAGAGCTGAGAGAATATTACTAAACTGAGAGAATATTACTAAACTGAGAGAGTATTACTAAACTGAGAGAGTGTTACTAAACTGAGAGAGTGTTACTAGACTGAGAGAGTATTACTAAATTAAGAGAGTGTTACTAAACAGAGAGAATATTACTAAACTGTGAGAGTATTATTAAACTGAGCGAGTATTACTAACCCGAGAGAGTATTACTAAACTGTGAGAGTATTACTAAACTGAGAGAGTATTACTAACCCGAGAGAGTATTACTAAACTGAGAGAGTATTACTAAACTGAGAAAGTATTACTAAACTGAGAGAGTATTACTCAACTGAGAGAGTATTACAAAACTGATAGAATATTACTCAACGGAGAGAGTGTTACTAGACAGAGAGAGTATTACATAACTGAGAGAGTGTTACTAAACTGAGAGAGTATTACTAAACTGAGAGAGCTGAGAGAGTATTACCAAACTGAGAGAATATTACTAAACTGAGAGAATATTACTAAACTGAGAGAATATTACTAAACTGAGAGAGCTGAGAGAATATTACTAAACTGAGAGAGTATTACTAAACTGAGAGAATATTACTAAACTGAGAGAGTATTACTAAACTGAGAGAGTATTACTAAACTGAGAGAATATTACTAAACTGAGAGAGTATTATTAAACTGAGGGAGTATTACTAAACCGAGAGAGTATTACTAAACTGAGAGAATATTACTAAACTGAGAGAGTATTACTAAACTGAGAGAAATGAGAGAATATTACTAAACTGAGAGAATATTACTAAACTGAGAGAGGATTACTCGACTGAGAGAGTATTACTAAATTGAGAGAGTATTACTAAACTGAGAGAGCTGAGAGAGTATTACAAGACTGAGAGAGTATTACTAAACTGAGAGAGTTTTACTAAACTGAGAAAGTACTACTAACCCGAGAGAGTATTACTAAACTGAGAGAATATTACTAAACTGAGAGAGTATTACTAAACTGAGAGAGCTGAGAGAATATTACTAAACTGAGAGAGTATTACTAAACTGAGAGAATATTACTAAACTGAGAGAGTATTACTAAACTGAGAGAGTGTTACTAAACTGAGAGAAAATTACTCAACGGAGAGATTATTACTCAACTGAGAGAGTATTACTAAACTGAGAGAGTATTACTAAACTGAGAGAGTGTTGCTAGACTGAGATAGTATTACTAAACTGAGAGGATATAACTAAACTGAGACAGTTTTACTAAACTGAGAGAGTGTTACTAGACTGAGAGAGTATTACTAAACAGAGAGAATATTACTAAACTGTGAGAGTATTATTAAACTGAGAGAGTATTACTAACCCGAGAGAGTATTACTAAACTGTGAGAGTATTACTAAACTGAGAGAGTATTACTAACCCGAGAGAGTATTACTAAACTGAGAGAGTATTACTAAACTGAGAGTATTACTAAACTGAGAGAGTACTACTAAACTGAGAGAGTATTACTCAACTGAGAGAGTATTACAAAACTGATAGAATATTACTCAACGGAGAGAGTGTTACTAGACTGAGAGAGTATTACTAAACTGAGAGAGTGTTACTAAACTGAGAGAGTATTACTAAACTGAGAGAGCTGAGAGAGTATTACCAAACTGAGAGAATATTACTAAACTGAGAGAATATTACTAAACTGAGAGAGTATTACTAAACTGAGAGAATATTACTAAACTGAGAGAGTATTACTAAACTGAGAGAGTATTACTAAACTGAGAGAATATTACTAAACTGAGAGAGTATTACTAAACTGAGAGAGCTGAGAGAATATTACTAAACTGAGCGAATATTACTAAACTGAGAGAGTATTACTAAACTGAGGGAGTATTACTAAACCGAGAGAGTATTACAAAAATGAGAGAATATTACTAAACTGAGAGAGTTTTACTAAACTGAGAGAGCTGCGAGAGTATTACTAAACTGGGGGAGTATTACTAAACCGAGAGAGTATTACTAACCTGAGAGAGTATTACTAAACTGAGAGAATATTACTAAACTGTGAGAGTATTACTAAACTGAGAGAGTATTACTAACCCGAGAGCGTATTACTAAACTGAGAGAGTATTACTAAACTGAGAGAGTGTTACTAGACTGAGATAGTATTACTCAACTGAGAGAGTATTACTAAACTGAGAGAGTGTTACTACACTGAGAGAGTATTACTAAACTGAGAGAATATTACTAAACTGAGAGAGTATAACTAAACTGAGAGAGCTGAGAGAATATTACTAAACTGAGAGAATATTACTAAACTGAGAGAGTATTACTAAACTGAGAGAGTGTTACTAAACTGAGAGAGTGTTACTAGACTGAGAGAGTATTACTAAATTAAGAGAGTGTTACTAAACTGAGAGAGTATTACTAAACTGAGAGAGCTGAGAGAGTATTACAAGACTGAGAGAGTATTACTAAACAGAGAGAATATTACTAAACTGTGAGAGTATTATTAAACTGAGAGAGTATTACTAACCCGAGAGAGTATTACTAAACTGTGAGAGTATTACTAAACTGAGAGAGTATTACTAACCCGAGAGAGTATTACTAAACTGAGAGAGTATTACTAAACTGAGAAAGTATTACTAAACTGAGAGAGTATTACTCAACTGAGAGAGTATTACAAAACTGATAGAATATTACTCAACGGAGAGAGTGTTACTAGACAGAGAGAGTATTACATAACTGAGAGGGTGTTACTAAACTGAGAGAGTATTACTAAACTGAGAGAGCTGAGAGAGTATTACCAAACTGAGAGAATATTACTAAACTGAGAGAATATTACTAAACTGAGAGAATATTACTAAACTGAGAGAGCTGAGAGAATATTACTAAACTGAGAGAGTATTACTAAACTGAGAGAATATTACTAAACTGAGAGAGTATTACTAAACTGAGAGAGTATTACTAAACTGAGAGAATATTACTAAACTGAGAGAGTATTATTAAACTGAGGGAGTATTACTAAACCGAGAGAGTATTACTAAACTGAGAGAATATTACTAAACTGAGAGAGTATTACTAAACTGAGAGAAATGAGAGAATATTACTAAACTGAGAGAATATTACTAAACTGAGAGAGGATTACTCGACTGAGAGAGTATTACTAAATTGAGAGAGTGTTACTAAACTGAGAGAGTATTACTAAACTGAGAGAGCTGAGAGAGTATTACAAGACTGAGAGAGTATTACTAAACTGAGAGAGTTTTACTAAACTGAGAAAGTACTACTAACCCGAGAGAGTATTACTAAACTGAGAGAGTATTACTAAACTGAGAGAATATTACTAAACTGAGAGAGCTGAGAGAATATTACTAAACTGAGAGAGTATTACTAAACTGAGAGAATATTACTAAACTGAGAGAGTATTACTAAACTGAGAGAGTGTTACTAAACTGAGAGAAAATTACTCAACGGAGAGATTATTACTCAACTGAGAGAGTATTACTAAACTGAGAGAGTATTACTAAACTGAGAGAGTGTTGCTAGACTGAGATAGTATTACTAAACTGAGAGGATATAACTAAACTGAGACAGTTTTACTAAACTGAGAGAGTGTTACTAGACTGAGAGAGTATTACTAAACAGAGAGAATATTACTAAACTGTGAGAGTATTATTAAACTGAGAGAGTATTACTAACCCGAGAGAGTATTACTAAACTGTGAGAGTATTACTAAACTGAGAGAGTATTACTAACCCGAGAGAGTATTACTAAACTGAGAGAGTATTACTAAACTGAGAGTATTACTAAACTGAGAGAGTACTACTAAACTGAGAGAGTATTACTCAACTGAGAGAGTATTACAAAACTGATAGAATATTACTCAACGGAGAGAGTGTTACTAGACTGAGAGAGTATTACTAAACTGAGAGAGTGTTACTAAACTGAGAGAGTATTACTAAACTGAGAGAGCTGAGAGAGTATTACCAAACTGAGAGAATATTACTAAACTGAGAGAATATTACTAAACTGAGAGAGTATTACTAAACTGAGAGAATATTACTAAACTGAGAGAGTATTACTAAACTGAGAGAGTATTACTAAACTGAGAGAATATTACTAAACTGAGAGAGTATTACTAAACTGAGAGAGCTGAGAGAATATTACTAAACTGAGCGAATATTACTAAACTGAGAGAGTATTACTAAACTGAGGGAGTATTACTAAACCGAGAGAGTATTACTAAACTGAGAGAATATTACTAAACTGAGAGAGTATTACTAAACTGAGAGAGCTGCGAGAGTATTACTAAACTGGGGGAGTATTACTAAACCGAGAGAGTATTACTAACCTGAGAGAGTATTACTAAACTGAGAGAATATTACTAAACTGTGAGAGTATTACTAAACTGAGAGAGTATTACTAACCCGAGAGCGTATTACTAAACTGAGAGAGTATTACTAAACTGAGAGAGTGTTACTAGACTGAGATAGTATTACTCAACTGAGAGAGTATTACTAAACTGAGAGAGTGTTACTACACTGAGAGAGTATTACTAAACTGAGAGAATATTACTAAACTGAGAGAGTATAACTAAACTGAGAGAGCTGAGAGAATATTACTAAACTGAGAGAATATTACTAAACTGAGAGAGTATTACTAAACTGAGAGAGTGTTACTAAACTGAGAGAGTGTTACTAGACTGAGAGAGTATTACTAAATTAAGAGAGTGTTACTAAACTGAGAGAGTATTACTAAACTGAGAGAGTATTACTAAACAGAGAGAATATTACTAAACTGTGAGAGTATTATTAAACTGAGAGAGTATTACTAACCCGAGAGAGTATTACTAAACTGTGAGAGTATTACTAAACTGAGAGAGTATTACTAACCCGAGAGAGTATTACTAAACTGAGAGAGTATTACTAAACTGAGAAAGTATTACTAAACTGAGAGAGTATTACTCAACTGAGAGAGTATTACAAAACTGATAGAATATTACTCAACGGAGAGAGTGTTACTAGACAGAGAGAGTATTACATAACTGAGAGAGTGTTACTAAACTGAGAGAGTATTACTAAACTGAGAGAGCTGAGAGAGTATTACCAAACTGAGAGAATATTACTAAACTGAGAGAATATTACTAAACTGAGAGAATATTACTAAACTGAGAGAGCTGAGAGAATATTACTAAACTGAGAGAGTATTACTAAACTGAGAGAATATTACTAAACTGAGAGAGTATTACTAAACTGAGAGAGTATTACTAAACTGAGAGAATATTACTAAACTGAGAGAGTATTATTAAACTGAGGGAGTATTACTAAACCGAGAGAGTATTACTAAACTGAGAGAATATTACTAAACTGAGAGAGTATTACTAAACTGAGAGAAATGAGAGAATATTACTAAACTGAGAGAATATTACTAAACTGAGAGAGGATTACTCGACTGAGAGAGTATTACTAAATTGAGAGAGTGTTACTAAACTGAGAGAGTATTACTAAACTGAGAGAGCTGAGAGAGTATTACAAGACTGAGAGAGTATTACTAAACTGAGAGAGTTTTACTAAACTGAGAAAGTACTACTAACCCGAGAGAGTATTACTAAACTGAGAGAGTATTACTAAACTGAGAGAATATTACTAAACTGAGAGAGCTGAGAGAATATTACTAAACTGAGAGAGTATTACTAAACTGAGAGAATATTACTAAACTGAGAGAGTATTACTAAACTGAGAGAGTGTTACTAAACTGAGAGAAAATTACTCAACGGAGAGATTATTACTCAACTGAGAGAGTATTACTAAACTGAGAGAGTATTACTAAACTGAGAGAGTGTTGCTAGACTGAGATAGTATTACTAAACTGAGAGGATATAACTAAACTGAGACAGTTTTACTAAACTGAGAGAGTGTTACTAGACTGAGAGAGTATTACTAAACAGAGAGAATATTACTAAACTGTGAGAGTATTATTAAACTGAGAGAGTATTACTAACCCGAGAGAGTATTACTAAACTGTGAGAGTATTACTAAACTGAGAGAGTATTACTAACCCGAGAGAGTATTACTAAACTGAGAGAGTATTACTAAACTGAGAGTATTACTAAACTGAGAGAGTACTACTAAACTGAGAGAGTATTACTCAACTGAGAGAGTATTACAAAACTGATAGAATATTACTCAACGGAGAGAGTGTTACTAGACTGAGAGAGTATTACTAAACTGAGAGAGTGTTACTAAACTGAGAGAGTATTACTAAACTGAGAGAGCTGAGAGAGTATTACCAAACTGAGAGAATATTACTAAACTGAGAGAATATTACTAAACTGAGAGAGTATTACTAAACTGAGAGAATATTACTAAACTGAGAGAGTATTACTAAACTGAGAGAGTATTACTAAACTGAGAGAATATTACTAAACTGAGAGAGTATTACTAAACTGAGAGAGCTGAGAGAATATTACTAAACTGAGCGAATATTACTAAACTGAGAGAGTATTACTAAACTGAGGGAGTATTACTAAACCGAGAGAGTATTACTAAACTGAGAGAATATTACTAAACTGAGAGAGTTTTACTAAACTGAGAGAGCTGAGAGAGTATTACTAAACTGGGGGAGTATTACTAAACCGAGAGAGTATTACTAACCTGAGAGAGTATTACTAAACTGAGAGAATATTACTAAACTGTGAGAGTATTACTAAACTGAGAGAGTATTACTAACCCGAGAGCGTATTACTAAACTGAGAGAGTATTACTAAACTGAGAGAGTGTTACTAGACTGAGATAGTATTACTCAACTGAGAGAGTATTACTAAACTGAGAGAGTATAACTAAACTGAGAGAGCTGAGAGAATATTACTAAACTGAGAGAATATTACTAAACTGAGAGAGTATTACTAAACTGAGAGAGTGTTACTAAACTGAGAGAGTGTTACTAGACTGAGAGAGTATTACTAAATTAAGAGAGTGTTACTAAACTGAGAGAGTATTACTAAACTGAGAGACCTGAGAGAGTATTACAAGACTGAGAGAGTATTACTAAACAGAGAGAATATTACTAAACTGTGAGAGTATTATTAAACTGAGAGAGTATTACTAACCCGAGAGAGTATTACTAAACTGTGAGAGTATTACTAAACTGAGAGAGTATTACTAACCCGAGAGAGTATTACTAAACTGAGAGAGTATTACTAAACTGAGAAAGTATTACTAAACTGAGAGAGTATTACTCAACTGAGAGAGTATTACAAAACTGATAGAATATTACTCAACGGAGAGAGTGTTACTAGACAGAGAGAGTATTACATAACTGAGAGAATATTACTAAACTGAGAGAGTATTACTAAACTGAGAGAGTATTACTAAACTGAGAGAATATTACTAAACTGAGAGAGTATTACTAAACTGAGAGAGCTGAGAGAATATTACTAAACTGAGCGAATATTACTAAACTGAGAGAGTATTACTAAACTGAGGGAGTATTACTAAACCGAGAGAGTATTACTAAACTGAGAGAATATTACTAAACTGAGAGAGTTTTACTAAACTGAGAGAGCTGAGAGAGTATTACTAAACTGGGGGAGTATTACTAAACCGAGAGAGTATTACTAACCTGAGAGAGTATTACTAAACTGAGAGAATATTACTAAACTGTGAGAGTATTACTAAACTGAGAGAGTATTACTAACCCGAGAGCGTATTACTAAACTGAGAGAGTATTACTAAACTGAGAGAGTGTTACTAGACTGAGATAGTATTACTCAACTGAGAGAGTATTACTAAACTGAGAGAGTGTTACTACACTGAGAGAGTATTACTAAACTGAGAGAATATTACTAAACTGAGAGAGTATAACTAAACTGAGAGAGCTGAGAGAATATTACTAAACTGAGAGAATATTACTAAACTGAGAGAGTATTACTAAACTGAGAGAATATTACTAAACTGAGAGAGTATTACTAAACTGAGAGAAATGAGAGAGTATTACTAACCTGAGAGAATATTCCTAAACTGAGAGAGGATTACTAAACTGAGGGAGTATTACTAAACCGAGAGAGTATTACTAACCTGAGAGAGTATTACTAAACTGAGAGAATATTACTAAACTGTGAGAGTATTACTAAACTGAGAGAGTATTACTAACCCGAGAGAGTATTACTAAACTGAGAGAGTATTACTAAACTGAGAGAGTGTTACTAGACTGAGATAGTATTACTCAACTGAGAGAGTATTACTAAACTGAGAGAGTGTTACTACACTGAGAGAGTATTACTAAACTGAGAGAATATTACTAAACTGAGAGAGTATAACTAAACTGAGAGAGCTGAGAGAATATTACTAAACTGAGAGAATATTACTAAACTGAGAGAGTATTACTAAACTGAGAGAGTGTTACTAAACTGAGAGAGTGTTACTAGACTGAGAGAGTATTACTAAATTAAGAGAGTGTTACTAAACTGAGAGAGTATTACTAAACTGAGAGAGCTGAGAGAGTATTACAAGACTGAGAGAGTATTACTAAACAGAGAGAATATTACTAAACTGTGAGAGTATTATTAAACTGAGAGAGTATTACTAACCCGAGAGATTATTACTAAACTGTGAGAGTATTACTAAACTGAGAGAGTATTACTAACCCGAGAGAGTATTACTAAACTGAGAGAGTATTACTAAACTGAGAGAGTATTACTAAACTGAGAGAGTATTACTCAACTGAGAGAGTATTACAAAACTGATCGAATATTACTCAACGGAGAGAGTGTTACTAGACTGAGAGAGTATTACATAACTGAGAGAGTGTTACTAAACTGAGAGAGTATTACTAAACTGAGAGAGCTGAGAGAGTATTACCAAACTGAGAGAATATTACTAAACTGAGAGAATATTACTAAACTGAGAGAATATTACTAAACTGAGAGAGCTGAGAGAATATTACTAAACTGAGAGAGTATTACTAAACTGAGAGAGTATTACTAAACTGAGAGAGTATTACTAAACTGAGAGAATATTACTAAACTGAGAGAGTATTACTAAACTGAGAGAGCTGAGAGAATATTACTAAACTGAGCGAATATTACTAAACTGAGAGAGTATTACTAAACTGAGGGAGTATTACTAAACCGAGAGAGTATTACTAAACTGAGAGAATATTACTAAACTGAGAGAATATTACTAAACTGAGCGAATATTACTAAACTGAGAGAGTATTACTAAACTGAGGGAGTATTACTAAACCGAGAGAGTATTACTAAACTGAGAGAATATTACTAAACTGAGAGAGTATTACTAAACTGAGAGAGCTGAGAGAATATTACTAAACTGAGAGAATATTACTAAACTGAGAGAGTATTACTAAACTGGGGGAGTATTACTAAACCGAGAGAGTATTACTAACCTGCGAGAGTATTACTAAACTGAGAGAATATTACTAAACTGTGAGAGTATTACTAAACTGAGAGAGTATTACTAACCCGAGAGAGTATTACTAAACTGAGAGAGTATTACTAAACTGAGAGAGTGTTACTAGACTGAGAGAGTATTACTAAACTTAGAGAATATTACTAAACTGAGAGAGTTTTACTAAACTGAGAAAGTACTACTAACCCGAGAGAGTATTACTAAACTGAGAGAGTATTACTAAACTGAGAGAATATTACTAAACTGAGAGAGCTGAGAGAATATTACTAAACTGAGAGAGTATTACTAAACTGAGAGAATATTACTAAACTGAGAGAGTATTACTAAACTGAGAGAATGTTACTAAACTGAGAGAAAATTACTCAACGGAGAGATTATTACTCAACTGAGAGAGTATTACTAAACTGAGAGAGTATTACTAAACTGAGAGAGTGTTGCTAGACTGAGATAGTATTACTAAACTGAGAGGATATAACTAAACTGAGACAGTTTTACTAAACTGAGACAGTTTTACTAAACTGAGAGAGTGTTACTAGACTGAGAGAGTATTACTAAACAGAGAGAATATTACTAAACTGTGAGAGTATTATTAAACTGAGAGAGTATTACTAACCCGAGAGAGTATTACTAAACTGTGAGAGTATTACTAAACTGAGAGAGTATTACTAACCCGAGAGAGTATTACTAAACTGAGAGAGTATTACTAAACTGAGAGTATTACTAAACTGAGAGAGTACTACTAAACTGAGAGAGTATTACTCAACTGAGAGAGTATTACAAAACTGATAGAATATTACTCAACGGAGAGAGTGTTACTAGACTGAGACAGTATTACTAAACTGAGAGAGCTGAGAGAGTATTACCAAACTGAGAGAATATTACTAAACTGAGAGAATATTACTAAACTGAGAGAGTATTACTAAACTGAGAGAATATTACTAAACTGAGAGAGTATTACTAAACTGAGAAAGTATTACTAAACTGAGAGAATATTACTAAACTGAGAGAGTATTACTAAACTGAGAGAGCTGAGAGAATATTACTAAACTGAGCGAATATTACTAAACTGAGAGAGTATTACTAAACTGAGGGAGTATTACTAAACCGAGAGAGTATTACTAAACTGAGAGAATATTACTAAACTGAGAGAGTTTTACTAAACTGAGAGAGCTGAGAGAGTATTACTAAACTGGGGGATTATTACTAAACCGAGAGAGTATTACTAACCTAAGAGAGTATTACTAAACTGAGAGAATATTACTAAACTGTGAGAGTATTACTAAACTGAGAGAGTATTACTAACCCGAGAGCGTATTACTAAACTGAGAGAGTATTACTAAACTGAGAGAGTGTTACTAGACTGAGATAGTATTACTCAACTGAGAGAGTATTACTAAACTGAGAGAGTGTTACTAGACTGAGAGAGTATTACTAAACTTAGAGAATATTACTAAACTGAGAGAGTATTATTAAACGGAGGGAGTATTACTAAACCGAGAGAGTATTACTAAACTGAGAGAATATTACTAAACTGAGAGAGTATTACTAAACTGAGAGAAATGAGAGAATATTACTAAACTGAGAGAATATTACTAAACTGAGAGAGGATTACTAAACTGAGGGAGTATTACTAAACCGAGAGAGTATTACTAACCTGAGAGAGTATTACTAAACTGAGAGAATATTACTAAACTGTGAGAGTATTACTAATCTGAGAGAGTATTACTAACCCGAGAGAGTATTACTAAACTGAGAGAGTATTACTAAACTGAGAGAGTGTTACTAGACTGAGATAGTATTACTCAACTGAGAGAGTATTACTAAACTGAGAGAGTGTTACTACACTGAGAGAGTATTACTAAACTGAGAGAATATTACTAAACTGAGAGAGTATAACTAAACTGAGAGAGCTGAGAGAATATTACTAAACTGAGAGAATATTACTAAACTGAGAGAGTATTACTAAACTGAGAGAGTGTTACTAAACTGAGAGAGTGTTACTAGACTGAGAGAGTATTACTAAATTGAGAGAGTGTTACTAAACTGAGAGAGTATTACTAAACTGAGAGAGTATTACTAACCCGAGAGAGTATTACTAAACTGAGAGAGTATTACTAAACTGAGAGAATATTACTAAACTGAGAGAGCTGAGAGAATATTACTAAACTGAGAGAGTATTACTAAACTGAGAGAATATTACTAAACTGAGAGAGTATTACTAAACTGAGAGAGTGTTGCTAGACTGAGATAGTATTACTAAACTGAGAGGATATAACTAAACTGAGACAGTTTTACTAAACTGAGAGAGTGTTACTAGACTGAGAGGGTATTACTAAACAGAGAGAATATTACTAAACTGTGAGAGTATTATTAAACTGAGAGAGTATTACTAACCCGAGAGATTATTACTAAACTGTGAGAGTATTACTAAACTGAGAGAGTATTACTAACCCGAGAGAGTATTACTAAACTGAGAGAGTATTACTAAACTGAGAGAGTATTACTAAACTGAGAGAGTACTACTAAACTGAGAGAGTATTACTCAACTGAGAGAGTATTACAAAACTGATAGAATATTACTCAACGGAGAGAGTGTTACTAGACTGAGAGAGTATTACTAAACTGAGAGAGTGTTACTAAACTGAGAAAGTATTACTAAACTGAGAGAGTATTACTAAACTGAGAGAGTATTACTAAACTGAGAGAGTATTACTAAACTGAGAGAGTATTACTAAACTGAGAGAGTATTACTAAACTGAGAGAATATTACTAAACTGAGAGAGTATTACTAAACTGAGAGAAATGAGAGAATATTACTAAACCGAGAGAGTATTACTAACCTGAGAGAGTATTACTAAACTGAGAGAATATTACTAAACTGTGAGAGTATTACTAAACTGAGAGAGTATTACTAACCCGAGATAGTATTACTAAACTGAGAGAGTATTACTAAACTGAGAGAGTGTTACTAGACTGAGATAGTATTACTCAACTGAGAGAGTATTACTAAACTGAGAGAGTGTTACTACACTGAGAGAGTATTACTAAACTGAGAGAATATTACTAAACTGAGAGAGTATAACTAAACTGAGAGAGCTGAGAGAATATTACTAAACTGAGAGAATATTACTAAACTGAGAGAGTATTACTAAACTGAGAGAGTGTTACTAAACTGAGAGAGTGTTACTAGACTGAGAGAGTATTACTAAATTAAGAGAGTGTTACTAAACTGAGAGAGTATTACTAAACTGAGAGAGCTGAGAGAGTATTACAAGACTGAGAGAGTATTACTAAACAGAGAGAATATTACTAAACTGTGAGAGTATTATTAAACTGAGAGAGTATTACTAACCCGAGAGAGTATTACTAAACTGTGAGAGTATTACTAAACTGAGAGAGTATTACTAACCCGAGAGAGTATTACTAAACTGAGAGAGTATTACTAAACTGAGAAAGTATTACTAAACTGAGAGAGTATTACTCAACTGAGAGAGTATTACAAAACTGATAGAATATTACTCAACGGAGAGAGTGTTACTAGACAGAGAGAGTATTACATAACTGAGAGAGTGTTACTAAACTGAGAGAGTATTACTAAACTGAGAGAGCTGAGAGAGTATTACCAAACTGAGAGAATATTACTAAACTGAGAGAATATTACTAAACTGAGAGAATATTACTAAACTGAGAGAGCTGAGAGAATATTACTAAACTGAGAGAGTATTACTAAACTGAGAGAATATTACTAAACTGAGAGAGTATTACTAAACTGAGAGAGTATTACTAAACTGAGAGAATATTACTAAACTGAGAGAGTATTATTAAACTGAGGGAGTATTACTAAACCGAGAGAGTATTACTAAACTGAGAGAATATTACTAAACTGAGAGAGTATTACTAAACTGAGAGAAATGAGAGAATATTACTAAACTGAGAGAATATTACTAAACTGAGAGAGGATTACTCGACTGAGAGAGTATTACTAAATTGAGAGAGTGTTACTAAACTGAGAGAGTATTACTAAACTGAGAGAGCTGAGAGAGTATTACAAGACTGAGAGAGTATTACTAAACTGAGAGAGTTTTACTAAACTGAGAAAGTACTACTAACCCGAGAGAGTATTACTAAACTGAGAGAGTATTACTAAACTGAGAGAATATTACTAAACTGAGAGAGCTGAGAGAATATTACTAAACTGAGAGAGTATTACTAAACTGAGAGAATATTACTAAACTGAGAGAGTATTACTAAACTGAGAGAGTGTTACTAAACTGAGAGAAAATTACTCAACGGAGAGATTATTACTCAACTGAGAGAGTATTACTAAACTGAGAGAGTATTACTAAACTGAGAGAGTGTTGCTAGACTGAGATAGTATTACTAAACTGAGAGGATATAACTAAACTGAGACAGTTTTACTAAACTGAGAGAGTGTTACTAGACTGAGAGAGTATTACTAAACTGAGAGAATATTACTAAACTGAGAGAGTATTACTAAACTGAGAGAGTATTACTAACCCGAGAGAGTATTACTAAACTGAGAGAGTATTACTAAACTGAGAGAGTATTACTAACCCGAGAGAGGATTACTAAACTGAGAGAGTATTACTAAACTGAGAGTATTACTAAACTGAGAGAGTACTACTAAACTGAGAGAGTATTACTCAACTGAGAGAGTATTACAAAACTGATAGAATATTACTCAACGGAGAGAGTGTTACTAGACTGAGAGAGTATTACTAAACTGAGAGAGTGTTACTAAACTGAGAGAGTATTACTAAACTGAGAGAGCTGTGAGAGTATTACCAAACTGAGAGAATATTACTAAACTGAGAGAATATTACTAAACTGAGAGAGTATTACTAAACTGAGAGAATATTACTAAACTGAGAGAGTATTACTAAACTGAGAGAGTATTACTAAACTGAGAGAATATTACTAAACTGAGAGAGTATTACTAAACTGAGAGAGCTGAGAGAATATTACTAAACTGAGCGAATATTACTAAACTGAGAGAGTATTACTAAACTGAGGGAGTATTACTAAACCGAGAGAGTATTACTAAACTGAGAGAATATTACTAAACTGAGAGAGTTTTACTAAACTGAGAGAGCTGAGAGAGTATTACTAAACTGGGGGAGTATTACTAAACCGAGAGAGTATTACTAACCTGAGAGAGTATTACTAAACTGAGAGAATATTACTAAACTGTGAGAGTATTACTAAACTGAGAGAGTATTACTAACCCGAGAGCGTATTACTAAACTGAGAGAGTATTACTAAACTGAGAGAGTGTTACTAGACTGAGATAGTATTACTCAACTGAGAGAGTATTACTAAACTGAGAGAGTGTTACTACACTGAGAGAGTATTACTAAACTGAGAGAGTATTACTAAACTGAGAGAGTATAACTAAACTGAGAGAGCTGAGAGAATATTACTAAACTGAGAGAATATTACTAAACTGAGAGAGTATTACTAAACTGAGAGAGTGTTACTAAACTGAGAGAGTGTTACTAGACTGAGAGAGTATTACTAAATTAAGAGAGTGTTACTAAACTGAGAGAGTATTACTAAACTGAGAGAGCTGAGAGAGTATTACAAGACTGAGAGAGTATTACTAAACAGAGAGAATATTACTAAACTGTGAGAGTATTATTAAACTGAGAGAGTATTACTAACCCGAGAGAGTATTACTAAACTGAGAGAGTATTACTAAACTGAGAAAGTATTACTAAACTGAGAGAGTATTACTCAACTGAGAGAGTATTACAAAACTGATAGAATATTACTCAACGGAGAGAGTGTTACTAGACAGAGAGAGTATTACATAACTGAGAGAGTGTTACTAAACTGAGAGAGTATTACTCAACTGAGAGAGCTGAGAGAGTATTACCAAACTGAGAGAATATTACTAAACTGAGAGAATATTACTAAACTGAGAGAATATTACTAAACTGAGAGAGCTGAGAGAATATTACTAAACTGAGAGAGTATTACTAAACTGAGAGAATATTACTAAACTGAGAGAGTATTACTAAACTGAGAGAGTATTACTAAACTGAGAGAATATTACTAAACTGAGAGAGTATTATTAAACTGAGGGAGTATTACTAAACCGAGAGAGTATTACTAAACTGAGAGAATATTACTAAACTGAGAGAGTATTACTAAACTGAGAGAAATGAGAGAATATTACTAAACTGAGAGAATATTACTAAACTGAGAGAGGATTACTCGACTGAGAGAGTATTACTAAATTGAGAGAGTGTTACTAAACTGAGAGAGTATTACTAAACTGAGAGAGCTGAGAGAGTATTACAAGACTGAGAGAGTATTACTAAACTGAGAGAGTTTTACTAAACTGAGAAAGTACTACTAACCCGAGAGAGTATTACTAAACTGAGAGAGTATTACTAAACTGAGAGAATATTACTAAACTGAGAGAGCTGAGAGAATATTACTAAACTGAGAGAGTATTACTAAACTGAGAGAATATTACTAAACTGAGAGAGTATTACTAAACTGAGAGAGTGTTACTAAACTGAGAGAAAATTACTCAACGGAGAGATTATTTCTCAACTGAGAGAGTATTACTAAACTGAGAGAGTATTACTAAACTGAGAGAGTGTTGCTAGACTGAGATAGTATTACTAAACTGAGAGGATATAACTAAACTGAGACAGTTTTACTAAACTGAGAGAGTGTTACTAGACTGAGAGAGTATTACTAAACAGAGAGAATATTACTAAACTGTGAGAGTATTATTAAACTGAGAGAGTATTACTAACCCGAGAGAGTATTACTAAACTGTGAGAGTATTACTAAACTGAGAGAGTATTACTAACCCGAGAGAGTATTACTAAACTGAGAGAGTATTACTAAACTGAGAGTATTACTAAACTGAGAGAGTACTACTAAACTGAGAGAGTATTACTCAACTGAGAGAGTATTACAAAACTGATAGAATATTACTCAACGGAGAGAGTGTTACTAGACTGAGAGAGTATTACTAAACTGAGAGAGTGTTACTAAACTGAGAGAGTATTACTAAACTGAGAGAGCTGAGAGAGTATTACCAAACTGAGAGAATATTACTAAACTGAGAGAATATTACTAAACTGAGAGAGTATTACTAAACTGAGAGAATATTACTAAACTGAGAGAGTATTACTAAACTGAGAGAGTATTACTAAACTGAGAGAATATTACTAAACTGAGAGAGTATTACTAAACTGAGAGAGCTGAGAGAATATTACTAAACTGAGAGAATATTACTAAACTGAGAGAGTATTACTAAACTGGGGGAGTATTACTAAACCGAGAGAGTATTACTAACCTGAGAGAGTATTACTAAACTGAGAGAATATTACTAAACTGTGAGAGTATTACTAAACTGAGAGAGTATTACTAACCCGAGAGCGTATTACTAAACTGAGAGAGTATTACTAAACTGAGAGAGTGTTACTAGACTGAGATAGTATTACTCAACTGAGAGAGTATTACTAAACTGAGAGAGTGTTACTAGACTGAGAGAGTATTACTAAACTTAGAGAATATTACTAAACTGAGAGAGTATTATTAAACGGAGGGAGAATTACTAAACCGAGAGAGTATTACTAAACTGAGAGAATATTACTAAACTGAGAGAGTATTACTAAACTGAGAGAAATGAGAGAATATTACTAAACTGAGAGAATATTACTAAACTGAGAGAGTATTACTAAACTGAGGGAGTATTACTAAACCGAGAGAGTATTACTAACCTGAGAGAGTATTACTAAACTGAGAGAATATTACTAAACTGTGAGAGTATTACTAACCCGAGAGAGTATTACTAAACTGAGAGAGTATTACTAAACTGAGAGAGTGTTACTAGACTGAGATAGTATTACTCAACTGAGAGAGTATTACTAAACTGAGAGAGTGTTACTACACTGAGAGAGTATTACTAAACTGAGAGAATATTACTAAACTGAGAGAGTATAACTAAACTGAGAGAGCTGAGAGAATATTACTAAACTGAGAGAATATTACTAAACTGAGAGAGTATTACTAAACTGAGAGAGTGTTACTAAACTGAGAGAGTGTTACTAGACTGAGAGAGTATTACTAAATTGAGAGAGTGTTACTAAACTGAGAGAGTATTACTAAACTGAGAGAGTATTACTAACCCGAGAGAGTATTACTAAACTGAGAGAGTATTACTAAACTGAGAGAATATTACTAAACTGAGAGAGCTGAGAGAATATTACTAAACTGAGAGAGTATTACTAAACTGAGAGAATATTACTAAACTGAGAGAGTATTACTAAACTGAGAGAGTGTTGCTAGACTGAGATAGTATTACTAAACTGAGAGGATATAACTAAACTGAGACAGTTTTACTAAACTGAGAGAGTGTTACTAGACTGAGAGGGTATTACTAAACAGAGAGAATATTACTAAACTGTGAGAGTATTATTAAACTGAGAGAGTATTACTAACCCGAGAGATTATTACTAAACTGTGAGAGTATTACTAAACTGAGAGAGTATTACTAACCCGAGAGAGTATTACTAAACTGAGAGAGTATTACTAAACTGAGAGAGTATTACTAAACTGAGAGAGTACTACTAAACTGAGAGAGTATTACTCAACTGAGAGAGTATTACAAAACTGATAGAATATTACTCAACGGAGAGAGTGTTACTAGACTGAGAGAGTATTACTAAACTGAGAGAGTGTTACTAAACTGAGAGAGTATTACTAAACTGAGAGAGTATTACTAAACTGAGAGAATATTACTAAACTGAGAGAGTATTATTAAACTGAGGGAGTATTACTAAACCGAGAGAGTATTACTAAACTGAGAGAATATTACTAAACTGAGAGAGTATTACTAAACTGAGAGAAATGAGAGAATATTACTAAACCGAGAGAGTATTACTAACCTGAGAGAGTATTACTAAACTGAGAGAATATTACTAAACTGTGAGAGTATTACTAAACTGAGAGAGTATTACTAACCCGAGATAGTATTACTAAACTGAGAGAGTATTACTAAACTGAGAGAGTGTTACTAGACTGAGATAGTATTACTCAACTGAGAGAGTATTACTAAACTGAGAGAGTGTTACTACACTGAGAGAGTATTACTAAACTGAGAGAATATTACTAAACTGAGAGAGTATAACTAAACTGAGAGAGCTGAGAGAATATTACTAAACTGAGAGAATATTACTAAACTGAGAGAGTATTACTAAACTGAGAGAGTGTTACTAAACTGAGAGAGTGTTACTAGACTGAGAGAGTATTACTAAATTAAGAGAGTGTTACTAAACTGAGAGAGTATTACTAAACTGAGAGAGCTGAGAGAGTATTACAAGACTGAGAGAGTATTACTAAACAGAGAGAATATTACTAAACTGTGAGAGTATTATTAAACTGAGAGAGTATTACTAACCCGAGAGAGTATTACTAAACTGTGAGAGTATTACTAAACTGAGAGAGTATTACTAACCCGAGAGAGTATTACTAAACTGAGAGAGTATTACTAAACTGAGAAAGTATTACTAAACTGAGAGAGTATTACTCAACTGAGAGAGTATTACAAAACTGATAGAATATTACTCAACGGAGAGAGTGTTACTAGACAGAGAGAGTATTACATAACTGAGAGAGTGTTACTAAACTGAGAGAGTATTACTAAACTGAGAGAGCTGAGAGAGTATTACCAAACTGAGAGAATATTACTAAACTGAGAGAATATTACTAAACTGAGAGAATATTACTAAACTGAGAGAGCTGAGAGAATATTACTAAACTGAGAGAGTATTACTAAACTGAGAGAATATTACTAAACTGAGAGAGTATTACTAAACTGAGAGAGTATTACTAAACTGAGAGAATATTACTAAACTGAGAGAGTATTATTAAACTGAGGGAGTATTACTAAACCGAGAGAGTATTACTAAACTGAGAGAATATTACTAAACTGAGAGAGTATTACTAAACTGAGAGAAATGAGAGAATATTACTAAACTGAGAGAATATTACTAAACTGAGAGAGGATTACTCGACTGAGAGAGTATTACTAAATTGAGAGAGTGTTACTAAACTGAGAGAGTATTACTAAACTGAGAGAGCTGAGAGAGTATTACAAGACTGAGAGAGTATTACTAAACTGAGAGAGTTTTACTAAACTGAGAAAGTACTACTAACCCGAGAGAGTATTACTAAACTGAGAGAGTATTACTAAACTGAGAGAATATTACTAAACTGAGAGAGCTGAGAGAATATTACTAAACTGAGAGAGTATTACTAAACTGAGAGAATATTACTAAACTGAGAGAGTATTACTAAACTGAGAGAGTGTTACTAAACTGAGAGAAAATTACTCAACGGAGAGATTATTACTCAACTGAGAGAGTATTACTAAACTGAGAGAGTATTACTAAACTGAGAGAGTGTTGCTAGACTGAGATAGTATTACTAAACTGAGAGGATATAACTAAACTGAGACAGTTTTACTAAACTGAGAGAGTGTTACTAGACTGAGAGAGTATTACTAAACAGAGAGAATATTACTAAACTGTGAGAGTATTATTAAACTGAGAGAGTATTACTAAACTGAGAGAATATTACTAAACTGTGAGAGTATTACTAAACTGAGAGAGTATTACTAACCCGAGAGAGGATTACTAAACTGAGAGAGTATTACTAAACTGAGAGAGTATTACTAAACTGAGAGAGTATTACTAAACTGAGAGAGTATTACTCAACTGAGAGAGTATTACAAAACTGATAGAATATTACTCAACGGAGAGAGTGTTACTAGACTGAGAGAGTATTACTAAACTGAGAGAGTGTTACTAAACTGAGAGAGTATTACTAAACTGAGAGAGCTGTGAGAGTATTACCAAACTGAGAGAATATTACTAAACTGAGAGAATATTACTAAACTGAGAGAGTATTACTAAACTGAGAGAATATTACTAAACTGAGAGAGTATTACTAAACTGAGAGAGTATTACTAAACTGAGAGAATATTACTAAACTGAGAGAGTATTACTAAACTGAGAGAGCTGAGAGAATATTACTAAACTGAGCGAATATTACTAAACTGAGAGAGTATTACTAAACTGAGGGAGTATTACTAAACCGAGAGAGTATTACTAAACTGAGAGAATATTACTAAACTGAGAGAGTTTTACTAAACTGAGAGAGCTGAGAGAGTATTACTAAACTGGGGGAGTATTACTAAACCGAGAGAGTATTACTAACCTGAGAGAGTATTACTAAACTGAGAGAATATTACTAAACTGTGAGAGTATTACTAAACTGAGAGAGTATTACTAACCCGAGAGCGTATTACTAAACTGAGAGAGTATTACTAAACTGAGAGAGTGTTACTAGACTGAGATAGTATTACTCAACTGAGAGAGTATTACTAAACTGAGAGAGTGTTACTACACTGAGAGAGTATTACTAAACTGAGAGAGTATTACTAAACTGAGAGAGTATAACTAAACTGAGAGAGCTGAGAGAATATTACTAAACTGAGAGAATATTACTAAACTGAGAGAGTATTACTAAACTGAGAGAGTGTTACTAAACTGAGAGAGTGTTACTAGACTGAGAGAGTATTACTAAATTAAGAGAGTGTTACTAAACTGAGAGAGTATTACTAAACTGAGAGAGCTGAGAGAGTATTACAAGACTGAGAGAGTATTACTAAACAGAGAGAATATTACTAAACTGTGAGAGTATTATTAAACTGAGAGAGTATTACTAACCCGAGAGAGTATTACTAAACTGAGAGAGTATTACTAAACTGAGAAAGTATTACTAAACTGAGAGAGTATTACTCAACTGAGAGAGTATTACAAAACTGATAGAATATTACTCAACGGAGAGAGTGTTACTAGACTGAGAGAGTATTACTAAACTGAGAGAGTGTTACTAAACTGAGAGAGTATTACTAAACTGAGAGAGCTGAGAGAGTATTACCAAACTGAGAGAATATTACTAAACTGAGAGAATATTACTAAACTGAGAGAATATTACTAAACTGAGAGAGCTGAGAGAATATTACTAAACTGAGAGAGTATTACTAAACTGAGAGAATATTACTAAACTGAGAGAGTATTACTAAACTGAGAGAGTATTACTAAACTGAGAGAATATTACTAAACTGAGAGAGTATTATTAAACTGAGGGAGTATTACTAAACCGAGAGAGTATTACTAAACTGAGAGAATATTACTAAACTGAGAGAGTATTACTAAACTGAGAGAAATGAGAGAATATTACTAAACTGAGAGAATATTACTAAACTGAGAGAGGATTACTCGACTGAGAGAGTATTACTAAATTGAGAGAGTGTTACTAAACTGAGAGAGTATTACTAAACTGAGAGAGCTGAGAGAGTATTACAAGACTGAGAGAGTATTACTAAACTGAGAGAGTTTTACTAAACTGAGAAAGTACTACTAACCCGAGAGAGTATTACTAAACTGAGAGAGTATTACTAAACTGAGAGAATATTACTAAACTGAGAGAGCTGAGAGAATATTACTAAACTGAGAGAGTATTACTAAACTGAGAGAATATTACTAAACTGAGAGAGTATTACTAAACTGAGAGAGTGTTACTAAACTGAGAGAAAATTACTCAACGGAGAGATTATTTCTCAACTGAGAGAGTATTACTAAACTGAGAGAGTATTACTAAACTGAGAGAGTGTTGCTAGACTGAGATAGTATTACTAAACTGAGAGGATATAACTAAACTGAGACAGTTTTACTAAACTGAGAGAGTGTTACTAGACTGAGAGAGTATTACTAAACAGAGAGAATATTACTAAACTGTGAGAGTATTATTAAACTGAGAGAGTATTACTAACCCGAGAGAGTATTACTAAACTGTGAGAGTATTACTAAACTGAGAGAGTATTACTAACCCGAGAGAGTATTACTAAACTGAGAGAGTATTACTAAACTGAGAGTATTACTAAACTGAGAGAGTACTACTAAACTGAGAGAGTATTACTCAACTGAGAGAGTATTACAAAACTGATAGAATATTACTCAACGGAGAGAGTGTTACTAGACTGAGAGAGTATTACTAAACTGAGAGAGTGTTACTAAACTGAGAGAGTATTACTAAACTGAGAGAGCTGAGAGAGTATTACCAAACTGAGAGAATATTACTAAACTGAGAGAATATTACTAAACTGAGAGAGTATTACTAAACTGAGAGAATATTACTAAACTGAGAGAGTATTACTAAACTGAGAGAGTATTACTAAACTGAGAGAATATTACTAAACTGAGAGAGTATTACTAAACTGAGAGAGCTGAGAGAATATTACTAAACTGAGAGAATATTACTAAACTGAGAGAGTATTACTAAACTGAGAGAGTATTACTAAACTGAGAAAGTATTACTAAACTGAGAGAGTATTACTCAACTGAGAGAATATTACTAAACTGTGAGAGTATCACTAAACTGAGAGAGTATTACTAACCCGAGAGCGTATTACTAAACTGAGAGAGTATTACTAAACTGAGAGAGTGTTACTAGACTGAGATAGTATTACTCAACTGAGAGAGTATTACTAAACTGAGAGAGTGTTACTAGACTGAGAGAGTATTACTAAACTTAGAGAATATTACTAAACTGAGAGAGTATTATTAAACGGAGGGAGAATTACTAAACCGAGAGAGTATTACTAAACTGAGAGAATATTACTAAACTGAGAGAGTATTACTAAACTGAGAGAAATGAGAGAATATTACTAAACTGAGAGAATATTACTAAACTGAGAGAGGATTACTAAACGGAGGGAGTATTACTAAACCGAGAGAGTATTACTAACCTGAGAAAGTATTACTAAACTGAGAGAGTATTACTCAACTGAGAGAGTATTACAAAACTGATAGAATATTACTCAACGGAGAGAGTGTTACTAGACAGAGAGAGTATTACATAACTGAGAGAGTGTTACTAAACTGAGAGAGTATTACTCAACTGAGAGAGCTGAGAGAGTATTACCAAACTGAGAGAATATTACTAAACTGAGAGAATATTACTAAACTGAGAGAATATTACTAAACTGAGAGAGCTGAGAGAATATTACTAAACTGAGAGAGTATTACTAAACTGAGAGAATATTACTAAACTGAGAGAGTATTACTAAACTGAGAGAATATTACTAAACTGAGAGAGTATTATTAAACTGAGGGAGTATTACTAAACCGAGAGAGTATTACTAAACTGAGAGAATATTACTAAACTGAGAGAGTATTACTAAACTGAGAGAAATGAGAGAATATTACTAAACTGAGAGAATATTACTAAACTGAGAGAGGATTACTCGACTGAGAGAGTATTACTAAATTGAGAGAGTGTTACTAAACTGAGAGAGTATTACTAAACTGAGAGAGCTGAGAGAGTATTACAAGACTGAGAGAGTATTACTAAACTGAGAGAGTTTTACTAAACTGAGAAAGTACTACTAACCCGAGAGAGTATTACTAAACTGAGAGAGTATTACTAAACTGAGAGAATATTACTAAACTGAGAGAGCTGAGAGAATATTACTAAACTGAGAGAGTATTACTAAACTGAGAGAATATTACTAAACTGAGAGAGTATTACTAAACTGAGAGAGTGTTACTAAACTGAGAGAAAATTACTCAACGGAGAGATTATTTCTCAACTGAGAGAGTATTACTAAACTGAGAGAGTATTACTAAACTGAGAGAGTGTTGCTAGACTGAGATAGTATTACTAAACTGAGAGGATATAACTAAACTGAGACAGTTTTACTAAACTGAGAGAGTGTTACTAGACTGAGAGAGTATTACTAAACAGAGAGAATATTACTAAACTGTGAGAGTATTATTAAACTGAGAGAGTATTACTAACCCGAGAGAGTATTACTAAACTGTGAGAGTATTACTAAACTGAGAGAGTATTACTAACCCGAGAGAGTATTACTAAACTGAGAGAGTATTACTAAACTGAGAGTATTACTAAACTGAGAGAGTACTACTAAACTGAGAGAGTATTACTCAACTGAGAGAGTATTACAAAACTGATAGAATATTACTCAACGGAGAGAGTGTTACTAGACTGAGAGAGTATTACTAAACTGAGAGAGTGTTACTAAACTGAGAGAGTATTACTAAACTGAGAGAGCTGAGAGAGTATTACCAAACTGAGAGAATATTACTAAACTGAGAGAATATTACTAAACTGAGAGAGTATTACTAAACTGAGAGAATATTACTAAACTGAGAGAGTATTACTAAACTGAGAGAGTATTACTAAACTGAGAGAATATTACTAAACTGAGAGAGTATTACTAAACTGAGAGAGCTGAGAGAATATTACTAAACTGAGAGAATATTACTAAACTGAGAGAGTATTACTAAACTGGGGGAGTATTACTAAACCGAGAGAGTATTACTAACCTGAGAGAGTATTACTAAACTGAGAGAATATTACTAAACTGTGAGAGTATTACTAAACTGAGAGAGTATTACTAACCCGAGAGCGTATTACTAAACTGAGAGAGTATTACTAAACTGAGAGAGTGTTACTAGACTGAGATAGTATTACTCAACTGAGAGAGTATTACTAAACTGAGAGAGTGTTACTAGACTGAGAGAGTATTACTAAACTTAGAGAATATTACTAAACTGAGAGAGTATTATTAAACGGAGGGAGAATTACTAAACCGAGAGAGTATTACTAAACTGAGAGAATATTACTAAACTGAGAGAGTATTACTAAACTGAGAGAAATGAGAGAATATTACTAAACTGAGAGAATATTACTAAACTGAGAGAGGATTACTAAACGGAGGGAGTATTACTAAACCGAGAGAGTATTACTAACCTGAGAGAGTATTACTAAACTGAGAGAATATTACTAAACTGTGAGAGTATTACTAAACTGAGAGAGTATTACTAACCCGAGAGAGTATTACTAAACTGAGAGAGTATTACTAAACTGAGAGAGTGTTACTAGACTGAGATAGTATTACTCAACTGAGAGAGTATTACTAAACTGAGAGAGTGTTACTACACTGAGAGAGTATTACTAAACTGAGAGAATATTACTAAACTGAGAGAGTATAACTAAACTGAGAGAGCTGAGAGAATATTACTAAACTGAGAGAATATTACTAAACTGAGAGAGTATTACTAAACTGAGAGAGTGTTACTAAACTGAGAGAGTGTTACTAGACTGAGAGAGTATTACTAAATTGAGAGAGTGTTACTAAACTGAGAGAGTATTACTAAACTGAGAGAGCTGAGAGAGTATTACAAGACTGAGAGAGTATTACTAAACAGAGAGAATATTACTAAACTGTGAGAGTATTACTAAACTGAGAGAGTATTACTAACCCGAGAGAGTATTACTAAACTGAGAGAGTATTACTAAACTGAGAGAGTGTTACTAGACTGAGAGAGTATTACTAAACTTAGAAAATATTACTAAACTGAGAGAGTATTATTAAACTGAGGGATTATTACTAAACCGAGAGAGTATTACTAAACTGAGAGAATATTACTAAACTGAGAGAGTATTACTAAACTGAGAGAAATGAGAGAATATTACTAAACTGAGAGAATATTACTAAACTGAGAGAGGATTACTAAACTGAGGGAGTATTACTAAACCGAGAGAGTATTACTAACCTGAGAGAGTATTACTAAACTGAGAGAATATTACTAAACTGTGAGAGTATTACTAAACTGAGAGAGTATTACTAACCCGAGAGAGTATTACTAAACTGAGAGAGTATTACTAAACTGAGAGAGTGTTACTAGACTGAGATAGTATTACTCAACTGAGAGAGTATTACTAAACTGAGAGAGTGTTACTAGACTGAGATAGTATTACTCAACTGAGAGAGTATTACTAAACTGAGAGAGTGTTACTACACTGAGAGAGTATTACTAAACTGAGAGAGTATTACTAAACTGAGAGAGTATAACTAAACTGAGAGAGCTGAGAGAATATTACTAAACTGAGAGAATATTACTAAACTGAGAGAGTATTACTAAACTGAGAGAGTGTTACTAAACTGAGAGAGTGTTACTAGACTGAGAGAGTATTACTAAATTAAGAGAGTGTTACTAAACTGAGAGAGTATTACTAAACTGAGAGAGCTGAGAGAGTATTACAAGACTGAGAGAGTATTACTAAACAGAGAGAATATTACTAAACTGTGAGAGTATTATTAAACTGAGAGAGTATTACTAACCCGAGAGAGTATTACTAAACTGAGAGAGTATTACTAAACTGAGAGAGTATTACTAAACTGAGAGAGTATTACTCAACTGAGAGAGTATTACAAAACTGATAGAATATTACTCAACGGAGAGAGTGTTACTAGACAGAGAGAGTATTACATAACTGAGAGAGTGTTACTAAACTGAGAGAGTATTACTCAACTGAGAGAGCTGAGAGAGTATTACCAAACTGAGAGAATATTACTAAACTGAGAGAATATTACTAAACTGAGAGAATATTACTAAACTGAGAGAGCTGAGAGAATATTACTAAACTGAGAGAGTATTACTAAACTGAGAGAATATTACTAAACTGAGAGAGTATTACTAAACTGAGGGAGTATTACTAAACCGAGAGAGTATTACTAAACTGAGAGAATATTACTAAACTGAGAGAGTATTACTAAACTGAGAGAAATGAGAGAATATTACTAAACTGAGAGAATATTACTAAACTGAGAGAGGATTACTCGACTGAGAGAGTATTACTAAATTGAGAGAGTGTTACTAAACTGAGAGAGTATTACTAAACTGAGAGAGCTGAGAGAGTATTACAAGACTGAGAGAGTATTACTAAACTGAGAGAGTTTTACTAAACTGAGAGAGTATTACTAAACTGAGAGAGTATTACTAAACTGAGAGAGTATTACTAAACTGAGAGAATATTACTAAACTGAGAGAACTGAGAGAATATTACTAAACTGAGAGAATATTACTAAACTGAGAGAATATTACTAAACTGAGAGAGTATTACTAAACTGAGAGAGTGTTACTAAACTGAGAGAGTGTTACTAGACTGAGATAGTATTACTAAACTGAGAGGATATAACTAAACTGAGACAGTTTTACTAAACTGAGAGAGTGTTACTAGACTGAGAGAGTATTACTAAACAGAGAGAATATTACTAAACTGTGAGAGTATTATTAAACTGAGAGAGTATTACTAACCCGAGAGAGTATTACTAAACTGTGAGAGTATTACTAAACTGAGAGAGTATTACTAACCCGAGAGAGTATTACTAAACTGAGAGAGTATTACTAAACTGAGAGTATTACTAAACTGAGAGAGTACTACTAAACTGAGAGAGTATTACTCAACTGAGAGAGTATTACAAAACTGATAGAATATTACTCAACGGAGAGAGTGTTACTAGACTGAGAGAGTATTACTAAACTGAGAGAGTGTTACTAAACTGAGAGAGTATTACTAAACTGAGAGAGCTGAGAGAGTATTACCAAACTGAGAGAATATTACTAAACTGAGAGAATATTACTAAACTGAGAGAGTATTACTAAACTGAGAGAATATTACTAAACTGAGAGAGTATTACTAAACTGAGAGAGTATTACTAAACTGAGAGAATATTACTAAACTGAGAGAGTATTACTAAACTGAGAGAGCTGAGAGAATATTACTAAACTGAGAGAATATTACTAAACTGAGAGAGTATTACTAAACTGGGGGAGTATTACTAAACCGAGAGAGTATTACTAACCTGAGAGAGTATTACTAAACTGAGAGAATATTACTAAACTGTGAGAGTATTACTAAACTGAGAGAGTATTACTAACCCGAGAGCGTATTACTAAACTGAGAGAGTATTACTAAACTGAGAGAGTGTTACTAGACTGAGATAGTATTACTCAACTGAGAGAGTATTACTAAACTGAGAGAGTGTTACTAGACTGAGAGAGTATTACTAAACTTAGAGAATATTACTAAACTGAGAGAGTATTATTAAACGGAGGGAGAATTACTAAACCGAGAGAGTATTACTAAACTGAGAGAATATTACTAAACTGAGAGAGTATTACTAAACTGAGAGAAATGAGAGAATATTACTAAACTGAGAGAGGATTACTAAACGGAGGGAGTATTACTAAACCGAGAGAGTATTACTAACCTGAGAGAGTATTACTAAACTGAGAGAATATTACTAAACTGTGAGAGTATTACTAAACTGAGAGAGTATTACTAACCCGAGAGAGTATTACTAAACTGAGAGAGTATTACTAAACTGAGAGAGTGTTACTAGACTGAGATAGTATTACTCAACTGAGAGAGTATTACTAAACTGAGAGAGTGTTACTACACTGAGAGAGTATTACTAAACTGAGAGAATATTACTAAACTGAGAGAGTATAACTAAACTGAGAGAGCTGAGAGAATATTACTAAACTGAGAGAATATTACTAAACTGAGAGAGTATTACTAAACTGAGAGAGTGTTACTAAACTGAGAGAGTGTTACTAAACTGAGAGAGTATTACTAAACTGAGAGAGTGTTACTAAACTGAGAGAGTATTACTAAACTGAGAGAGCTGAGAGAGTATTACCAAACTGAGAGAATATTACTAAACTGAGAGAATATTACTAAACTGAGAGAGTATTACTAAACTGAGAGAATATTACTAAACTGAGAGAGTATTACTAAACTGAGAGAGTATTACTAAACTGAGAGAATATTACTAAACTGAGAGAGTATTACTAAACTGAGAGAGCTGAGAGAATATTACTAAACTGAGAGAATATTACTAAACTGAGAGAGTATTACTAAACTGGGGGAGTATTACTAAACCGAGAGAGTATTACTAACCTGAGAGAGTATTACTAAACTGAGAGAATATTACTAAACTGTGAGAGTATTACTAAACTGAGAGAGTATTACTAACCCGAGAGCGTATTACTAAACTGAGAGAGTATTACTAAACTGAGAGAGTGTTACTAGACTGAGATAGTATTACTCAACTGAGAGAGTATTACTAAACTGAGAGAGTGTTACTAGACTGAGAGAGTATTACTAAACTTAGAGAATATTACTAAACTGAGAGAGTATTATTAAACGGAGGGAGAATTACTAAACCGAGAGAGTATTACTAAACTGAGAGAATATTACTAAACTGAGAGAGTATTACTAAACTGAGAGAAATGAGAGAATATTACTAAACTGAGAGAATATTACTAAACTGAGAGAGGATTACTAAACGGAGGGAGTATTACTAAACCGAGAGAGTATTACTAACCTGAGAGAGTATTACTAAACTGAGAGAATATTACTAAACTGTGAGAGTATTACTAAACTGAGAGAGTATTACTAACCCGAGAGAGTATTACTAAACTGAGAGAGTATTACTAAACTGAGAGAGTGTTACTAGACTGAGATAGTATTACTCAACTGAGAGAGTATTACTAAACTGAGAGAGTGTTACTACACTGAGAGAGTATTACTAAACTGAGAGAATATTACTAAACTGAGAGAGTATAACTAAACTGAGAGAGCTGAGAGAATATTACTAAACTGAGAGAATATTACTAAACTGAGAGAGTATTACTAAACTGAGAGAGTGTTACTAAACTGAGAGAGTGTTACTAGACTGAGAGAGTATTACTAAATTGAGAGAGTGTTACTAAACTGAGAGAGTATTACTAAACTGAGAGAGCTGAGAGAGTATTACAAGACTGAGAGAGTATTACTAAACAGAGAGAATATTACTAAACTGTGAGAGTATTACTAAACTGAGAGAGTATTACTAACCCGAGAGAGTATTACTAAACTGAGAGAGTATTACTAAACTGAGAGAGTGTTACTAGACTGAGAGAGTATTACTAAACTTAGAAAATATTACTAAACTGAGAGAGTATTATTAAACTGAGGGATTATTACTAAACCGAGAGAGTATTACTAAACTGAGAGAATATTACTAAACTGAGAGAGTATTACTAAACTGAGAGAAATGAGAGAATATTACTAAACTGAGAGAATATTACTAAACTGAGAGAGGATTACTAAACTGAGGGAGTATTACTAAACCGAGAGAGTATTACTAACCTGAGAGAGTATTACTAAACTGAGAGAATATTACTAAACTGTGAGAGTATTACTAAACTGAGAGAGTATTACTAACCCGAGAGAGTATTACTAAACTGAGAGAGTATTACTAAACTGAGAGAGTGTTACTAGACTGAGATAGTATTACTCAACTGAGAGAGTATTACTAAACTGAGAGAGTGTTACTAGACTGAGATAGTATTACTCAACTGAGAGAGTATTACTAAACTGAGAGAGTGTTACTACACTGAGAGAGTATTACTAAACTGAGAGAGTATTACTAAACTGAGAGAGTATAACTAAACTGAGAGAGCTGAGAGAATATTACTAAACTGAGAGAATATTACTAAACTGAGAGAGTATTACTAAACTGAGAGAGTGTTACTAAACTGAGAGAGTGTTACTAGACTGAGAGAGTATTACTAAATTAAGAGAGTGTTACTAAACTGAGAGAGTATTACTAAACTGAGAGAGCTGAGAGAGTATTACAAGACTGAGAGAGTATTACTAAACAGAGAGAATATTACTAAACTGTGAGAGTATTATTAAACTGAGAGAGTATTACTAACCCGAGAGAGTATTACTAAACTGAGAGAGTATTACTAAACTGAGAAAGTATTACTAAACTGAGAGAGTATTACTCAACTGAGAGAGTATTACAAAACTGATAGAATATTACTCAACGGAGAGAGTGTTACTAGACAGAGAGAGTATTACATAACTGAGAGAGTGTTACTAAACTGAGAGAGTATTACTCAACTGAGAGAGCTGAGAGAGTATTACCAAACTGAGAGAATATTACTAAACTGAGAGAATATTACTAAACTGAGAGAATATTACTAAACTGAGAGAGCTGAGAGAATATTACTAAACTGAGAGAGTATTACTAAACTGAGAGAATATTACTAAACTGAGAGAGTATTACTAAACTGAGGGAGTATTACTAAACCGAGAGAGTATTACTAAACTGAGAGAATATTACTAAACTGAGAGAGTATTACTAAACTGAGAGAAATGAGAGAATATTACTAAACTGAGAGAATATTACTAAACTGAGAGAGGATTACTCGACTGAGAGAGTATTACTAAATTGAGAGAGTATTACTAAACTGAGAGAGTATTACTAAACTGAGAGAGCTGAGAGAGTATTACAAGACTGAGAGAGTATTACTAAACTGAGAGAGTTTTACTAAACTGAGAAAGTACTACTAACCCGAGAGAGTATTACTAAACTGAGAGAGTATTACTAAACTGAGAGAATATTACTAAACTGAGAGAGCTGAGAGAATATTACTAAACTGAGAGAAAATTACTCAACGGAGAGATTATTTCTCAACTGAGAGAGTATTACTAAACTGAGAGAGTATTACTAAACTGAGAGAGTGTTGCTAGACTGAGATAGTATTACTAAACTGAGAGGATATAACTAAACTGAGACAGTTTTACTAAACTGAGAGAGTGTTACTAGACTGAGAGAGTATTACTAAACAGAGAGAATATTACTAAACTGTGAGAGTATTATTAAACTGAGAGAGTATTACTAACCCGAGAGAGTATTACTAAACTGTGAGAGTATTACTAAACTGAGAGAGTATTACTAACCCGAGAGAGTATTACTAAACTGAGAGAGTATTACTAAACTGAGAGTATTACTAAACTGAGAGAGTACTACTAAACTGAGAGAGTATTACTCAACTGAGAGAGTATTACAAAACTGATAGAATATTACTCAACGGAGAGAGTGTTACTAGACTGAGAGAGTATTACTAAACTGAGAGAGTGTTACTAAACTGAGAGAGTATTACTAAACTGAGAGAGCTGAGAGAGTATTACCAAACTGAGAGAATATTACTAAACTGAGAGAATATTACTAAACTGAGAGAGTATTACTAAACTGAGAGAATATTACTAAACTGAGAGAGTATTACTAAACTGAGAGAGTATTACTAAACTGAGAGAATATTACTAAACTGAGAGAGTATTACTAAACTGAGAGAGCTGAGAGAATATTACTAAACTGAGAGAATATTACTAAACTGAGAGAGTATTACTAAACTGGGGGAGTATTACTAAACCGAGAGAGTATTACTAACCTGAGAGAGTATTACTAAACTGAGAGAATATTACTAAACTGTGAGAGTATTACTAAACTGAGAGAGTATTACTAACCCGAGAGCGTATTACTAAACTGAGAGAGTATTACTAAACTGAGAGAGTGTTACTAGACTGAGATAGTATTACTCAACTGAGAGAGTATTACTAAACTGAGAGAGTGTTACTAGACTGAGAGAGTATTACTAAACTTAGAGAATATTACTAAACTGAGAGAGTATTATTAAACGGAGGGAGAATTACTAAACCGAGAGAGTATTACTAAACTGAGAGAATATTACTAAACTGAGAGAGTATTACTAAACTGAGAGAAATGAGAGAATATTACTAAACTGAGAGAGGATTACTAAACGGAGGGAGTATTACTAAACCGAGAGAGTATTACTAACCTGAGAGAGTATTACTAAACTGAGAGAATATTACTAAACTGTGAGAGTATTACTAAACTGAGAGAGTATTACTAACCCGAGAGAGTATTACTAAACTGAGAGAGTATTACTAAACTGAGAGAGTGTTACTAGACTGAGATAGTATTACTCAACTGAGAGAGTATTACTAAACTGAGAGAGTGTTACTACACTGAGAGAGTATTACTAAACTGAGAGAATATTACTAAACTGAGAGAGTATAACTAAACTGAGAGAGCTGAGAGAATATTACTAAACTGAGAGAATATTACTAAACTGAGAGAGTATTACTAAACTGAGAGAGTGTTACTAAACTGAGAGAGTGTTACTAGACTGAGAGAGTATTACTAAATTGAGAGAGTGTTACTAAACTGAGAGAGTATTACTAAACTGAGAGAGCTGAGAGAGTATTACAAGACTGAGAGAGTATTACTAAACAGAGAGAATATTACTAAACTGTGAGAGTATTACTAAACTGAGAGAGTATTACTAACCCGAGAGAGTATTACTAAACTGAGAGAGTATTACTAAACTGAGAGAGTGTTACTAGACTGAGAGAGTATTACTAAACTTAGAAAATATTACTAAACTGAGAGAGTATTATTAAACTGAGGGATTATTACTAAACCGAAAGAGTATTACTAAACTGAGAGAATATTACTAAACTGAGAGAGTATTACTAAACTGAGAGAAATGAGAGAATATTACTAAACTGAGAGAATATTACTAAACTGAGAGAGGATTACTAAACTGAGGGAGTATTACTAAACCGAGAGAGTATTACTAACCTGAGAGAGTATTACTAAACTGAGAGAATATTACTAAACTGTGAGAGTATTACTAAACTGAGAGAGTATTACTAACCCGAGAGAGTATTACTAAACTGAGAGAGTATTACTAAACTGAGAGAGTGTTACTAGACTGAGATAGTATTACTCAACTGAGAGAGTATTACTAAACTGAGAGAGTGTTACTACACTGAGAGAGTATTACTAAACTGAGAGAATATTACTAAACTGAGAGAGTATAACTAAACTGAGAGAGCTGAGAGAATATTACTAAACTGAGAGAATATTACTAAACTGAGAGAGTATTACTAAACTGAGAGAGTGTTACTAAACTGAGAGAGTGTTACTAGACTGAGAGAGTATTACTAAATTAAGAGAGTGTTACTAAACTGAGAGAGTATTACTAAACTGAGAGAGCTGAGAGAGTATTACAAGACTGAGAGAGTATTACTAAACAGAGAGAATATTACTAAACTGTGAGAGTATTATTAAACTGAGAGAGTATTACTAACCCGAGAGAGTATTACTAAACTGTGAGAGTATTACTAAACTGAGAGAGTATTACTAACCCGAGAGAGTATTACTAAACTGAGAGAGTATTACTAAACTGAGAAAGTATTACTAAACTGAGAGAGTATTACTCAACTGAGAGAGTATTACAAAACTGATAGAATATTACTCAACGGAGAGAGTGTTACTAGACAGAGAGAGTATTACATAACTGAGAGAGTGTTACTAAACTGAGAGAGTATTACTAAACTGAGAGAGCTGAGAGAGTATTACCAAACTGAGAGAATATTACTAAACTGAGAGAATATTACTAAACTGAGAGAATATTACTAAACTGAGAGAGCTGAGAGAATATTACTAAACTGAGAGAGTATTACTAAACTGAGAGAATATTACTAAACTGAGAGAGTATTACTAAACTGAGAGAGTATTACTAAACTGAGAGAATATTACTAAACTGAGAGAGTATTATTAAACTGAGGGAGTATTACTAAACCGAGAGAGTATTACTAAACTGAGAGAATATTACTAAACTGAGAGAGTATTACTAAACTGAGAGAAATGAGAGAATATTACTAAACTGAGAGAATATTACTAAACTGAGAGAGGATTACTCGACTGAGAGAGTATTACTAAATTGAGAGAGTGTTACTAAACTGAGAGAGTATTACTAAACTGAGAGAGCTGAGAGAGTATTACAAGACTGAGAGAGTATTACTAAACTGAGAGAGTTTTACTAAACTGAGAAAGTACTACTAACCCGAGAGAGAATTACTAAACTGAGAGAGTATTACTAAACTGAGAGAATATTACTAAACTGAGAGAGCTGAGAGAATATTACTAAACTGAGAGAGTATTACTAAACTGAGAGAATATTACTAAACTGAGAGAGTATTACTAAACTGAGAGAGTGTTACTAAACTGAGAGAAAATTACTCAACGGAGAGATTATTACTCAACTGAGAGAGTATTACTAAACTGAGAGAGTATTACTAAACTGAGAGAGTGTTGCTAGACTGAGATAGTATTACTAAACTGAGAGGATATAACTAAACTGAGACAGTTTTACTAAACTGAGAGAGTGTTACTAGACTGAGAGAGTATTACTAAACAGAGAGAATATTACTAAACTGTGAGAGTATTATTAAACTGAGAGAGTATTACTAACCCGAGAGAGTATTACTAAACTGTGAGAGTATTACTAAACTGAGAGAGTATTACTAACCCGAGAGAGTATTACTAAACTGAGAGAGTATTACTAAACTGAGAGTATTACTAAACTGAGAGAGTACTACTAAACTGAGAGAGTATTACTCAACTGAGAGAGTATTACAAAACTGATAGAATATTACTCAACGGAGAGAGTGTTACTAGACTGAGAGAGTATTACTAAACTGTGAGAGTGTTACTAAACTGAGAGAGTATTACTAAACTGAGAGAGCTGAGAGAGTATTACCAAACTGAGAGAATATTACTAAACTGAGAGAATATTACTAAACTGAGAGAGTATTACTAAACTGAGAGAATATTACTAAACTGAGAGAGTATTACTAAACTGAGAGAATATTACTAAACTGAGAGAGTATTACTAAACTGAGAGAGCTGAGAGAATATTACTAAACTGAGCGAATATTACTAAACTGAGAGAGTATTACTAAACTGAGGGAGTATTACTAAACCGAGAGAGTATTACTAAACTGAGAGAATATTACTAAACTGAGAGAGTTTTACTAAACTGAGAGAGCTGAGAGAGTATTACTAAACTGGGGGAGTATTACTAAACCGAGAGAGTATTACTAACCTGAGAGAGTATTACTAAACTGAGAGAATATTACTAAACTGTGAGAGTATTACTAAACTGAGAGAGTATTACTAACCCGAGAGCGTATTACTAAACTGAGAGAGTATTACTAAACTGAGAGAGTGTTACTAGACTGAGATAGTATTACTCAACTGAGAGAGTATTACTAAACTGAGAGAGTGTTACTACACTGAGAGAGTATTACTAAACTGAGAGAATATTACTAAACTGAGAGAGTATAACTAAACTGAGAGAGCTGAGAGAATATTACTAAACTGAGAGAATATTACTAAACTGAGAGAGTATTACTAAACTGAGAGAGTGTTACTAAACTGAGAGAGTGTTACTAGACTGAGAGAGTATTACTAAATTAAGAGAGTGTTACTAAACTGAGAGAGTATTACTAAACTGAGAGAGCTGAGAGAGTATTACAAGACTGAGAGAGTATTACTAAACAGAGAGAATATTACTAAACTGTGAGAGTATTATTAAACTGAGAGAGTATTACTAACCCGAGAGAGTATTACTAAACTGTGAGAGTATTACTAAACTGAGAGAGTATTACTAACCCGAGAGAGTATTACTAAACTGAGAGAGTATTACTAAACTGAGAAAGTATTACTAAACTGAGAGAGTATTACTCAACTGAGAGAGTATTACAAAACTGATAGAATATTACTCAACGGAGAGAGTGTTACTAGACAGAGAGAGTATTACATAACTGAGAGAGTGTTACTAAACTGAGAGAGTATCACTAAACTGAGAGAGCTGAGAGAGTATTACCAAACTGAGAGAATATTACTAAACTGAGAGAATATTACTAAACTGAGAGAATATTACTAAACTGAGAGAGCTGAGAGAATATTACTAAACTGAGAGAGTATTACTAAACTGAGAGAATATTACTAAACTGAGAGAGTATTACTAAACTGAGAGAGTATTACTAAACTGAGAGAATATTACTAAACTGAGAGAGTATTATTAAACTGAGGGAGTATTACTAAACCGAGAGAGTATTACTAAACTGAGAGAATATTACTAAACTGAGAGAGTATTACTAAACTGAGAGAAATGAGAGAATATTACTAAACTGAGAGAATATTACTAAACTGAGAGAGGATTACTAGACTGAGAGAGTATTACTAAATTGAGAGAGTGTTACTAAACTGAGAGAGTATTACTAAACTGAGAGAGCTGAGAGAGTATTACAAGACTGAGAGAGTATTACTAAACTGAGAGAGTTTTACTAAACTGAGAAAGTACTACTAACCCGAGAGAGTATTACTAAACTGAGAGAGTATTACTAAACTGAGAGAATATTACTAAACTGAGAGAGCTGAGAGAATATTACTAAACTGAGAGAGTATTACTAAACTGAGAGAATATTACTAAACTGAGAGAGTATTACTAAACTGAGAGAGTGTTACTAAACTGAGAGAAAATTACTCAACGGAGAGATTATTACTCAACTGAGAGAGTATTACTAAACTGAGAGAGTATTACTAAACTGAGAGAGTGTTGCTAGACTGAGATAGTATTACTAAACTGAGAGGATATAACTAAACTGAGACAGTTTTACTAAACTGAGAGAGTGTTACTAGACTGAGAGAGTATTACTAAACAGAGAGAATATTACTAAACTGTGAGAGTATTATTAAACTGAGAGAGTATTACTAAACTGAGAGAATATTACTAAACTGAGAGAGTATTACTAAACTGAGAGAGCTGAGAGAATATTACTAAACTGAGCGAATATTACTAAACTGAGAGAGTATTACTAAACTGAGGGAGTATTACTAAACCGAGAGAGTATTACTAAACAGAGAGAATATTACTAAACTGAGAGAGTTTTACTAAACTGAGAGAGCTGAGAGAGTATTACTAAACTGGGGGAGTATTACTAAACCGAGAGAGTATTACTAACCTGAGAGAGTATTACTAAACTGAGAGAATATTACTAAACTGTGAGAGTATTACTAAACTGAGAGAGTATTACTAACCCGAGAGCGTATTACTAAACTGAGAGAGTATTACTAAACTGAGAGAGTGTTACTAGACTGAGATAGTATTACTCAACTGAGAGAGTATTACTAAACTGAGAGAGTGTTACTACACTGAGAGAGTATTACTAAACTGAGAGAATATTACTAAACTGAGAGAGTATAACTAAACTGAGAGAGCTGAGAGAATATTACTAAACTGAGAGAATATTACTAAACTGAGAGAGTATTACTAAACTGAGAGAGTGTTACTAAACTGAGAGAGTGTTACTAGACTGAGAGAGTATTACTAAATTAAGAGAGTGTTACTAAACTGAGAGAGTATTACTAAACTGAGAGAGCTGAGAGAGTATTACAAGACTGAGAGAGTATTACTAAACAGAGAGAATATTACTAAACTGTGAGAGTATTATTAAACTGAGAGAGTATTACTAACCCGAGAGAGTATTACTAAACTGTGAGAGTATTACTAAACTGAGAGAGTATTACTAACCCGAGAGAGTATTACTAAACTGAGAGAGTATTACTAAACTGAGAAAGTATTACTAAACTGAGAGAGTATTACTCAACTGAGAGAGTATTACAAAACTGATAGAATATTACTCAACGGAGAGAGTGTTACTAGACAGAGAGAGTATTACATAACTGAGAGAGTATTACTAAACTGAGAGAGTATTACTAAACTGAGAGAGTGTTACTAAACTGAGAGAGTATTACTAAACTGAGAGAGTATTACTAAACTGAGAGAATATTACTAAACTGAGAGAATATTACTAAACTGAGAGAGCTGAGAGAATATTACTAAACTGAGAGAGTATTACTAAACTGAGAGAATATTACTAAACTGAGAGAGTATTGCTAAACTGAGAGAGTATTACTAAACTGAGAGAATATTACTAAACTGAGAGAGTATTATTAAACTGAGGGAGTATTACTAAACCGAGAGAGTATTACTAAACTGAGAGAATATTACTAAACTGAGAGAGTATTACTAAACTGAGAGAAATGAGAGAATATTACTAAACTGAGAGAATATTACTAAACTGAGAGAGGATTACTCGACTGAGAGAGTATTACTAAATTGAGAGAGTGTTACTAAACTGAGAGAGTATTACTAAACTGAGAGAGCTGAGAGAGTATTACAAGACTGAGAGAGTATTACTAAACTGAGAGAGTTTTACTAAACTGAGAAAGTACTACTAACCCGAGAGAGTATTACTAAACTGAGAGAGTATTACTAAACTGAGAGAATATTACTAAACTGAGAGAGCTGAGAGAATATTACTAAACTGAGAGAGTATTACTAAACTGAGAGAATATTACTAAACTGAGAGAGTATTACTAAACTGAGAGAGTGTTACTAAACTGAGAGAAAATTACTCAACGGAGAGATTATTTCTCAACTGAGAGAGTATTATTAAACTGAGAGAGTATTACTAAACTGAGAGAGTGTTGCTAGACTGAGATAGTATTACTAAACTGAGAGGATATAACTAAACTGAGACAGTTTTACTAAACTGAGAGAGTGTTACTAGACTGAGAGAGTATTACTAAACAGAGAGAATATTACTAAACTGTGAGAGTATTATTAAACTGAGAGAGTATTACTAACCCGAGAGAGTATTACTAAACTGTGAGAGTATTACTAAACTGAGAGAGTATTACTAACCCGAGAGAGTATTACTAAACTGAGAGAGTATTACTAAACTGAGAGTATTACTAAACTGAGAGAGTACTACTAAACTGAGAGAGTATTACTCAACTGAGAGAGTATTACAAAACTGATAGAATATTACTCAACGGAGAGAGTGTTACTAGACAGAGAGAGTATTACATAACTGAGAGAGTGTTACTAAACTGAGAGAGTATTACTAAACTGAGAGAGCTGAGAGAGTATTACCAAACTGAGAGAATATTACTAAACTGAGAGAATATTACTACACTGAGAGAATATTACTAAACTGAGAGAGTATTACTAAACTGAGAGAGTATTACTAAACTGAGAGAATATTACTAAACTGAGAGAGTATTGCTAAACTGAGAGAGTATTACTAAACTGAGAGAATATTACTAAACTGAGAGAGTATTATTAAACTGAGGGAGTATTACTAAACTGAGAGAGTATTACTAAACTGAGAGAATATTACTAAACTGAGAGAGTATTACTAAACTGAGAGAGTATTACTAAACTGAGAGAGTATTACTAAACTGAGAGAGGATTACTCGACTGAGAGAGTATTACTAAACTGAGAGAGTATTACTAAACTGAGAGAGTATTACTAAACTGAGAGAGCTGAGAGAGTATTACAAGACTGAGAGAGTATTACTAAACTGAGAGAGTTTTACTAAACTGAGAAAGTACTACTAACCCGAGAGAGTATTACTAAACTGAGAGAGTATTACTAAACTGAGAGAATATTACTAAACTGAGAGAGCTGAGAGAATATTACTAAACTGAGAGAGTATTACTAAACTGAGAGAATATTACTAAACTGAGAGAGTATTACTAAACTGAGAGAGTGTTACTAAACTGAGAGAAAATTACTCAACGGAGAGATTATTTCTCAACTGAGAGAGTATTACTAAACTGAGAGAGTATTACTAAACTGAGAGAGTGTTGCTAGACTGAGATAGTATTACTAAACTGAGAGGATATAACTAAACTGAGACAGTTTTACTAAACTGAGAGAGTGTTACTAGACTGAGAGAGTATTACTAAACAGAGAGAATATTACTAAACTGTGAGAGTATTATTAAACTGAGAGAGTATTACTAACCCGAGAGAGTATTACTAAACTGTGAGAGTATTACTAAACTGAGAGAGTATTACTAACCCGAGAGAGTATTACTAAACTGAGAGAGTATTACTAAACTGAGAGTATTACTAAACTGAGAGAGTACTACTAAACTGAGAGAGTATTACTCAACTGAGAGAGTATTACAAAACTGATAGAATATTACTCAACGGAGAGAGTGTTACTAGACTGAGAGAGTATTACTAAACTGAGAGAGTGTTACTAAACTGAGAGAGTATTACTAAACTGAGAGAGCTGAGAGAGTATTACCAAACTGAGAGAATATTACTAAACTGAGAGAATATTACTAAACTGAGAGAGTATTACTAAACTGAGAGAATATTACTAAACTGAGAGAGTATTACTAAACTGAGAGAGTATTACTAAACTGAGAGAATATTACTAAACTGAGAGAGTATTACTAAACTGAGATAGCTGAGAGAATATTACTAAACTGAGCGAATATTACTAAACTGAGAGAGTATTACTAAACTGAGGGAGTATTACTAAACCGAGAGAGTATTACTAAACTGAGAGAATATTACTAAACTGAGAGAGTTTTACTAAACTGAGAGAGCTGAGAGAGTATTACTAAACTGGGGGAGTATTACTAAACCGAGAGAGTATTACTAACCTGAGAGAGTATTACTAAACTGAGAGAATATTACTAAACTGTGAGAGTATTACTAAACTGAGAGAGTATTACTAACCCGAGAGCGTATTACTAAACTGAGAGAGTATTACTAAACTGAGAGAGTGTTACTAGACTGAGATAGTATTACTCAACTGAGAGAGTATTACTAAACTGAGAGAATATTACTAAACTGTGAGAGTATTACTAAACTGAGAGAGTATTACTAACCCGAGAGAGTATTACTAAACTGAGAGAGTATTACTAAACTGAGAGAGTGTTACTAGACTGAGATAGTATTACTCAACTGAGAGAGTATTACTAAACTGAGAGAGTGTTACTACACTGAGAGAGTATTACTAAACTGAGAGAATATTACTAAACTGAGAGAGTATAACTAAACTGAGAGAGCTGAGAGAATATTACTAAACTGAGAGAATATTACTAAACTGAGAGAGTATTACTAAACTGAGAGAGTGTTACTAAACTGAGAGAGTGTTACTAGACTGAGAGAGTATTACTAAATTGAGAGAGTGTTACTAAACTGAGAGAGTATTACTAAACTGAGAGAGCTGAGAGAGTATTACAAGACTGAGAGAGTATTACTAAACAGAGAGAATATTACTAAACTGTGAGAGTATTACTAAACTGAGAGAGTATTACTAACCCGAGAGAGTATTACTAAACTGAGAGAGTATTACTAAACTGAGAGAGTGTTACTAGACTGAGATAGTATTACTCAACTGAGAGAGTATTACTAAACTGAGAGAGTGTTACTAGACTGAGAGAGTATTACTAAACTTAGAAAATATTACTAAACTGAGAGAGTATTATTAAACTGAGGGAGTATTACTAAACCGAGAGAGTATTACTAAACTGAGATAATATTACTAAACTGAGAGAGTATTACTAAACTGAGAGAAATGAGAGAATATTACTAAACTGAGAGAATATTACTAAACTGAGAGAGGATTACTAAACTGAGGGAGTATTACTAAACCGAGAGAGTATTACTAACCTGAGAGAGTATTACTAAACTGAGAGAATATTACTAAACTGTGAGAGTATTACTAAACTGAGAGAGTATTACTAACCCGAGAGAGTATTACTAAACTGAGAGAGTATTACTAAACTGAGAGAGTGTTACTAGACTGAGATAGTATTACTCAACTGAGAGAGTATTACTAAACTGAGAGAGTGTTACTACACTGAGAGAGTATTACTAAACTGAGAAAATATTACTAAACTGAGAGAGTATAACTAAACTGAGAGAGCTGAGAGAATATTACTAAACTGAGAGAATATTACTAAACTGAGAGAGTATTACTAAACTGAGAGAGTGTTACTAAACTGAGAGAGTGTTACTAGACTGAGAGAGTATTACTAAATTAAGAGAGTGTTACTAAACTGAGAGAGTATTACTAAACTGAGAGAGCTGAGAGAGTATTACAAGACTGAGAGAGTATTACTAAACAGAGAGAATATTACTAAACTGTGAGAGTATTATTAAACTGAGAGAGTATTACTAACCCGAGAGAGTATTACTAAACTGTGAGAGTATTACTAAACTGAGAGAGTATTACTAACCCGAGAGAGTATTACTAAACTGAGAGAGTATTACTAAACTGAGAAAGTATTACTAAACTGAGAGAGTATTACTCAACTGAGAGAGTGTTACTAGACAGAGAGAGTATTACATAACTGAGAGAGTGTTACTAAACTGAGAGAGTATTACTAAACTGAGAGAGCTGAGAGAGTATTACCAAACTGAGAGAATATTACTAAACTGAGAGAATATTACTAAACTGAGAGAATATTACTAAACTGAGAGAGCTGAGAGAGTATTACCAAACTGAGAGAATATTACTAAACTGAGAGAATATTACTAAACTGAGAGAATATTACTAAACTGAGAGAGTATTACTACACTGAGAGAATATTACTAAACTGAGAGAATATTACTAAACTGAGAGAGTATTATTAAACTGAGGGAGTATTACTAAACCGAGAGAGTATTACTAAACTGAGAGAATATTACTAAACTGAGAGAGTATTACTAAACTGAGAGAAATGAGAGAATATTACTAAACTGAGAGAGTATTACTAAACTGAGAGAATATTACTAAACTGAGAGAGTATTACTAAACTGAGAGAGTATTACTAAACTGAGAGAATATTACTAAACTGAGAGAGTATTATTAAACTGAGGGAGTATTACTAAACCGAGAGAGTATTACTAAACTGAGAGAATATTACTAAACTGAGAGAGTATTACTAAACTGAGAGAAATGAGAGAATATTACTAAACTGAGAGAATATTACTAAACTGAGAGAGGATTACTCGACTGAGAGAGTATTACTAAATTGAGAGAGTGTTACTAAACTGAGAGAGTATTACAAAACTGATAGAATATTACTCAACGGAGAGAGTGTTACTAGACAGAGAGAGTATTACATAACTGAGAGAGTGTTACTAAACTGAGAGAGTATTACTAAACTGAGAGAGCTGAGAGAGTATTACCAAACTGAGAGAATATTACTAAACTGAGAGAATATTACTAAACTGAGAGAATATTACTAAACTGAGAGAGCTGAGAGAATATTACTAAACTGAGAGAGTATTACTAAACTGAGAGAATATTACTAAACTGAGAGAGTATTACTAAACTGAGAGAGTATTACTAAACTGAGAGAATATTACTAAACTGAGAGAGTATTACTAAACTGAGAGAGTATTACTAAACCGAGAGAGTATTACTAAACTGAGAGAGTATTACTAAACTGAGAGAGTATTACTAAACTGAGAGAAATGAGAGAATATTACTAAACTGAGAGAATATTACTAAACTGAGAGAGGATTACTCGACTGAGAGAGTATTACTAAATTGAGAGAGTGTTACTAAACTGAGAGAGTATTACTAAACTGAGAGAGCTGAGAGAGTATTACAAGACTGAGAGAGTATTACTAAACTGAGAGAGTTTTACTAAACTGAGAAAGTACTACTAACCCGAGAGAGTATTACTAAACTGAGAGAGTATTACTAAACTGAGAGAATATTACTAAACTGAGAGAGCTGAGAGAATATTACTAAACTGAGAGAGTATTACTAAACTGAGAGAATATTACTAAACTGAGAGAGTATTACTAAACTGAGAGAGTGTTACTAAACTGAGAGAAAATTACTCAACGGAGAGATTATTTCTCAACTGAGAGAGTATTACTAAACTGAGAGAGTATTACTAAACTGAGAGAGTGTTGCTAGACTGAGATAGTATTACTAAACTGAGAGGATATAACTAAACTGAGACAGTTTTACTAAACTGAGAGAGTGTTACTAGACTGAGAGAGTATTACTAAACAGAGAGAATATTACTAAACTGTGAGAGTATTATTAAACTGAGAGAGTATTACTAAACTGAGAGAATATTACTAAACTGAGAGAGTATTACTAAACTGAGAGAGCTGAGAGAATATTACTAAACTGAGCGAATATTACTAAACTGAGAGAGTATTACTAAACTGAGGGAGTATTACTAAACCGAGAGAGTATTACTAAACTGAGAGAATATTACTAAACTGAGAGAGTTTTACTAAACTGAGAGAGCTGAGAGAGTATTACTAAACTGGGGGAGTATTACTAAACCGAGAGAGTATTACTAACCTGAGAGAGTATTACTAAACTGAGAGAATATTACTAAACTGTGAGAGTATTACTAAACTGAGAGAGTATTACTAACCCGAGAGCGTATTACTAAACTGAGAGAGTATTACTAAACTGAGAGAGTGTTACTAGACTGAGATAGTATTACTCAACTGAGAGAGTATTACTAAACTGAGAGAGTGTTACTACACTGAGAGAGTATTACTAAACTGAGAGAATATTACTAAACTGAGAGAGTATAACTAAACTGAGAGAGCTGAGAGAATATTACTAAACTGAGAGAATATTACTAAACTGAGAGAGTATTACTAAACTGAGAGAGTGTTACTAAACTGAGAGAGTGTTAATAGACTGAGAGAGTATTACTAAATTAAGAGAGTGTTACTAAACTGAGAGAGTATTACTAAACTGAGAGAGCTGAGAGAGTATTACAAGACTGAGAGAGTATTACTAAACAGAGAGAATATTACTAAACTGTGAGAGTATTATTAAACTGAGAGAGTATTACTAACCCGAGAGAGTATTACTAAACTGTGAGAGTATTACTAAACTGAGAGAGTATTACTAACCCGAGAGAGTATTACTAAACTGAGAGAGTATTACTAAACTGAGAAAGTATTACTAAACTGAGAGAGTATTACTCAACTGAGAGAGTATTACAAAACTGATAGAATATTACTCAACGGAGAGAGTGTTACTAGACAGAGAGAGTATTACATAACTGAGAGAGTGTTACTAAACTGAGAGAGTATTACTAAACTGAGAGAGCTGAGAGAGTATTACCAAACTGAGAGAATATTACTAAACTGAGAGAATATTACTACACTGAGAGAATATTACTAAACTGAGAGAGCTGAGAGAATATTACTAAACTGAGAGAGTATTACTAAACTGAGAGAATATTACTAAACTGAGAGAGTATTACTAAACTGAGAGAGTATTACTAAACTGAGAGAATATTACTAAACTGAGAGAGTATTATTAAACTGAGGGAGTATTACTAAACCGAGAGAGTATTACTAAACTGAGAGAATATTACTAAACTGAGAGAGTATTACTAAACTGAGAGAAATGAGAGAATATTACTAAACTGAGAGAATATTACTAAACTGAGAGAGGATTACTAAACCGAGAGAGTATTACTAAACAGAGAGAATATTACTAAACTGTGAGAGTATTATTAAACTGAGAGAGTATTACTAACCCGAGAGAGTATTACTAAACTGTGAGAGTATTACTAAACTGAGAGAGTATTACTAACCCGAGAGAGTATTACTAAACTGAGAGAGTATTACTAAACTGAGAGTATTACTAAACTGAGAGAGTACTACTAAACTGAGAGAGTATTACTCAACTGAGAGAGTATTACAAAACTGATAGAATATTACTCAACGGAGAGAGTGTTACTAGACTGAGAGAGTATTACTAAACTGAGAGAGTGTTACTAAACTGAGAGAGTATTACTAAACTGAGAGAGCTGAGAGAGTATTACCAAACTGAGAGAATATTACTAAACTGAGAGAATATTACTAAACTGAGAGAGTATTACTAAACTGAGAGAATATTACTAAACTGAGAGAGTATTACTAAACTGAGAGAGTATTACTAAACTGAGAGAATATTACTAAACTGAGAGAGTATTACTAAACTGAGATAGCTGAGAGAATATTACTAAACTGAGCGAATATTACTAAACTGAGAGAGTATTACTAAACTGAGGGAGTATTACTAAACCGAGAGAGTATTACTAAACTGAGAGAATATTACTAAACTGAGAGAGTTTTACTAAACTGAGAGAGCTGAGAGAGTATTACTAAACTGGGGGAGTATTACTAAACCGAGAGAGTATTACTAACCTGAGAGAGTATTACTAAACTGAGAGAATATTACTAAACTGTGAGAGTATTACTAAACTGAGAGAGTATTACTAACCCGAGAGCGTATTACTAAACTGAGAGAGTATTACTAAACTGAGAGAGTGTTACTAGACTGAGATAGTATTACTCAACTGAGAGAGTATTACTAAACTGAGAGAATATTACTAAACTGTGAGAGTATTACTAAACTGAGAGAGTATTACTAACCCGAGAGAGTATTACTAAACTGAGAGAGTATTACTAAACTGAGAGAGTGTTACTAGACTGAGATAGTATTACTCAACTGAGAGAGTATTACTAAACTGAGAGAGTGTTACTACACTGAGAGAGTATTACTAAACTGAGAGAATATTACTAAACTGAGAGAGTATAACTAAACTGAGAGAGCTGAGAGAATATTACTAAACTGAGAGAATATTACTAAACTGAGAGAGTATTACTAAACTGAGAGAGTGTTACTAAACTGAGAGAGTGTTACTAGACTGAGAGAGTATTACTAAATTGAGAGAGTGTTACTAAACTGAGAGAGTATTACTAAACTGAGAGAGCTGAGAGAGTATTACAAGACTGAGAGAGTATTACTAAACAGAGAGAATATTACTAAACTGTGAGAGTATTACTAAACTGAGAGAGTATTACTAAACTGAGAGAGTATTACTAAACTGAGAGAGTGTTACTAGACTGAGATAGTATTACTCAACTGAGAGAGTATTACTAAACTGAGAGAGTGTTACTAGACTGAGAGAGTATTACTAAACTTAGAAAATATTACTAAACTGAGAGAGTATTATTAAACTGAGGGAGTATTACTAAACCGAGAGAGTATTACTAAACTGAGATAATATTACTAAACTGAGAGAGTATTACTAAACTGAGAGAAATGAGAGAATATTACTAAACTGAGAGAATATTACTAAACTGAGGGAGTATTACTAAACCGAGAGAGTATTACTAACCTGAGAGAGTATTACTAAACTGAGAGAATATTACTAAACTGTGAGAGTATTACTAAACTGAGAGAGTATTACTAACCCGAGAGAGTATTACTAAACTGAGAGAGTATTACTAAACTGAGAGAGTGTTACTAGACTGAGATAGTATTACTCAACTGAGAGAGTATTACTAAACTGAGAGAGTGTTACTACACTGAGAGAGTATTACTAAACTGAGAGAATATTACTAAACTGAGAGAGTATAACTAAACTGAGAGAGCTGAGAGAATATTACTAAACTGAGAGAATATTACTAAACTGAGAGAGTATTACTAAACTGAGAGAGTGTTACTAAACTGAGAGAGTGTTACTAGACTGAGAGAGTATTACTAAATTAAGAGAGTGTTACTAAACTGAGAGAGTATTACTAAACTGAGAGAGCTGAGAGAGTATTACAAGACTGAGAGAGTATTACTAAACAGAGAGAATATTACTAAACTGTGAGAGTATTATTAAACTGAGAGAGTATTACTAACCCGAGAGAGTATTACTAAACTGTGAGAGTATTACTAAACTGAGAGAGTATTACTAACCCGAGAGAGTATTACTAAACTGAGAGAGTATTACTAAACTGAGAGAGTATTACTAAACTGAGAGAGTATTACTCAACGGAGAGAGTGTTACTAGACTGAGAGAGTATTACTAAACTGAGAGAGTGTTACTAAACTGAGAGAGTATTACTAAACTGAGAGAGCTGAGAGAGTATTACCAAACTGAGAGAATATTACTAAACTGAGAGAATATTACTAAACTGAGAGAATATTACTAAACTGAGAGAGCTGAGAGAGTATTACCAAACTGAGAGAATATTACTAAACTGAGAGAATATTACTAAACTGAGAGAATATTACTAAACTGAGAGAGTATTACTAAACTGAGAGAATATTACTAAACTGAGAGAATATTACTAAACTGAGAGAGTATTATTAAACTGAGGGAGTATTACTAAACCGAGAGAGTATTACTAAACTGAGAGAATATTACTAAACTGAGAGAGTATTACTAAACTGAGAGAAATGAGAGAATATTACTAAACTGAGAGAGTATTACTAAACTGAGAGAATATTACTAAACTGAGAGAGTATTACTAAACTGAGAGAGTATTACTAAACTGAGAGAATATTACTAAACTGAGAGAGTATTATTAAACTGAGGGAGTATTACTAAACCGAGAGAGTATTACTAAACTGAGAGAATATTACTAAACTGAGAGAGTATTACTAAACTGAGAGAAATGAGAGAATATTACTAAACTGAGAGAATATTACTAAACTGAGAGAGGATTACTCGACTGAGAGAGTATTACTAAATTGAGAGAGTGTTACTAAACTGAGAGAGTATTACTAAACTGAGAGAGTATTACTCAACGGAGAGAGTATTACATAACTGAGAGAGTGTTACTAAACTGAGAGAGTATTACTAAACTGAGAGAGCTGAGAGAGTATTACCAAACTGAGAGAATATTACTAAACTGAGAGAATATTACTAAACTGAGAGAGTATTACTAAACTGAGAGAGCTGAGAGAATATTACTAAACTGAGAGAGTATTACTAAACTGAGAGAATATTACTAAACTGAGAGAGTATTACTAAACTGAGAGAGTATTACTAAACTGAGAGAATATTACTAAACTGAGAGAGTATTATTAAACTGAGAGAGTATTACTAAACCGAGAGAGTATTACTAAACTGAGAGAATATTACTAAACTGAGAGAGTATTACTAAACTGAGAGAAATGAGAGAATATTACTAAACTGAGAGAATATTACTAAACTGAGAGAGGATTACTCGACTGAGAGAGTATTACTAAATTGAGAGAGTGTTACTAAACTGAGAGAGTATTACTAAACTGAGAGAGCTGAGAGAGTATTACAAGACTGAGAGAGTATTACTAAACTGAGAGAGTTTTACTAAACTGAGAAAGTACTACTACCCCGAGAGAGTATTACTAAACTGAGAGAGTATTACTAAACTGAGAGAATATTACTAAACTGAGAGAGCTGAGAGAATATTACTAAACTGAGAGAGTATTACTAAACTGAGAGAATATTACTAAACTGAGAGAGTATTACTAAACTGAGAGAGTGTTACTAAACTGAGAGAAAATTACTCAACGGAGAGATTATTTCTCAACTGAGAGAGTATTACTAAACTGAGAGAGTATTACTAAACTGAGAGAGTGTTGCTAGACTGAGATAGTATTACTAAACTGAGAGGATATAACTAAACTGAGACAGTTTTACTAAACTGAGAGAGTGTTACTAGACTGAGAGAGTATTACTAAACAGAGAGAATATTACTAAACTGTGAGAGTATTATTAAACTGAGAGAGTATTACTAAACTGAGAGAATATTACTAAACTGAGAGAGTATTACTAAACTGAGAGAGCTGAGAGAATATTACTAAACTGAGCGAATATTACTAAACTGAGAGAGTATTACTAAACTGAGGGAGTATTACTAAACCGAGAGAGTATTACTAAACTGAGAGAATATTACTAAACTGAGAGAGTTTTACTAAACTGAGAGAGCTGAGAGAGTATTACTAAACTGGGGGAGTATTACTAAACCGAGAGAGTATTACTAACCTGAGAGAGTATTACTAAACTGAGAGAATATTACTAAACTGTGAGAGTATTACTAAACTGAGAGAGTATTACTAACCCGAGAGCGTATTACTAAACTGAGAGAGTATTACTAAACTGAGAGAGTGTTACTAGACTGAGATAGTATTACTCAACTGAGAGAGTATTACTAAACTGAGAGAGTGTTACTACACTGAGAGAGTATTACTAAACTGAGAGAATATTACTAAACTGAGAGAGTATAACTAAACTGAGAGAGCTGAGAGAATATTACTAAACTGAGAGAATATTACTAAACTGAGAGAGTATTACTAAACTGAGAGAGTGTTACTAAACTGAGAGAGTGTTACTAGACTGAGAGAGTATTACTAAATTAAGAGAGTGTTACTAAACTGAGAGAGTATTACTAAACTGAGAGAGCTGAGAGAGTATTACAAGACTGAGAGAGTATTACTAAACAGAGAGAATATTACTAAACTGTGAGAGTATTATTAAACTGAGAGAGTATTACTAACCCGAGAGAGTATTACTAAACTGTGAGAGTATTACTAAACTGAGAGAGTATTACTAACCCGAGAGAGTATTACTAAACTGAGAGAGTATTACTAAACTGAGAAAGTATTACTAAACTGAGAGAGTATTACTCAACTGAGAGAGTATTACAAAACTGATAGAATATTACTCAACGGAGAGAGTGTTACTAGACAGAGAGAGTATTACATAACTGAGAGAGTGTTACTAAACTGAGAGAGTATTACTAAACTGAGAGAGCTGAGAGAGTATTACCAAACTGAGAGAATATTACTAAACTGAGAGAATATTACTACACTGAGAGAATATTACTAAACTGAGAGAGCTGAGAGAATATTACTAAACTGAGAGAGTATTACTAAACTGAGAGAATATTACTAAACTGAGAGAGTATTACTAAACTGAGAGAGTATTACTAAACTGAGAGAATATTACTAAACTGAGAGAGTATTATTAAACTGAGGGAGTATTACTAAACCGAGAGAGTATTACTAAACTGAGAGAATATTACTAAACTGAGAGAGTATTACTAAACTGAGAGAAATGAGAGAATATTACTAAACTGAGAGAATATTACTAAACTGAGAGAGGATTACTCGACTGAGAGAGTATTACTAAATTGAGAGAGTGTTACTAAACTGAGAAGTATTACTAAACTGAGAGAGCTGAGAGAGTATTACAAGACTGAGAGAGTATTACTAAACTGAGAGAGTTTTACTAAACTGAGAAAGTACTACTAACCCGAGAGAGTATTACTAAACTGAGAGAGTATTACTAAACTGAGAGAATATTACTAAACTGAGAGAGCTGAGAGAATATTACTAAACTGAGAGAGTATTACTAAACTGAGAGAATATTACTAAACTGAGAGAGTATTACTAAACTGAGAGAGTGTTACTAAACTGAGAGAAAATTACTCAACGGAGAGATTATTTCTCAACTGAGAGAGTATTACTAAACTGAGAGAGTATTACTAAACTGAGAGAGTGTTGCTAGACTGAGATAGTATTACTAAACTGAGAGGATATAACTAAACTGAGACAGTTTTACTAAACTGAGAGAGTGTTACTAGACTGAGAGAGTATTACTAAACAGAGAGAATATTACTAAACTGTGAGAGTATTATTAAACTGAGAGAGTATTACTAACCCGAGAGAGTATTACTAAACTGTGAGAGTATTACTAAACTGAGAGAGTATTACTAACCCGAGAGAGTATTACTAAACTGAGAGAGTATTACTAAACTGAGAGTATTACTAAACTGAGAGAGTACTACTAAACTGAGAGAGTATTACTCAACTGAGAGAGTATTACAAAACTGATAGAATATTACTCAACGGAGAGAGTGTTACTAGACTGAGAGAGTATTACTAAACTGAGAGAGTGTTACTAAACTGAGAGAGTATTACTAAACTGAGAGAGCTGAGAGAGTATTACCAAACTGAGAGAATATTACTAAACTGAGAGAATATTACTAAACTGAGAGAGTATTACTAAACTGAGAGAATATTACTAAACTGAGAGAGTATTACTAAACTGAGAGAGTATTACTAAACTGAGAGAATATTACTAAACTGAGAGAGTATTACTAAACTGAGATAGCTGAGAGAATATTACTAAACTGAGCGAATATTACTAAACTGAGAGAGTATTACTAAACTGAGGGAGTATTACTAAACCGAGAGAGTATTACTAAACTGAGAGAATATTACTAAACTGAGAGAGTTTTACTAAACTGAGAGAGCTGAGAGAGTATTACTAAACTGGGGGAGTATTACTAAACCGAGAGAGTATTACTAACCTGAGAGAGTATTACTAAACTGAGAGAATATTACTAAACTGTGAGAGTATTACTAAACTGAGAGAGTATTACTAACCCGAGAGCGTATTACTAAACTGAGAGAGTATTACTAAACTGAGAGAGTGTTACTAGACTGAGATAGTATTACTCAACTGAGAGAGTATTACTAAACTGAGAGAATATTACTAAACTGTGAGAGTATTACTAAACTGAGAGAGTATTACTAACCCGAGAGAGTATTACTAAACTGAGAGAGTATTACTAAACTGAGAGAGTGTTACTAGACTGAGATAGTATTACTCAACTGAGAGAGTATTACTAAACTGAGAGAGTGTTACTACACTGAGAGAGTATTACTAAACTGAGAGAATATTACTAAACTGAGAGAGTATAACTAAACTGAGAGAGCTGAGAGAATATTACTAAACTGAGAGAATATTACTAAACTGAGAGAGTATTACTAAACTGAGAGAGTGTTACTAAACTGAGAGAGTGTTACTAGACTGAGAGAGTATTACTAAATTGAGAGAGTGTTACTAAACTGAGAGAGTATTACTAAACTGAGAGAGCTGAGAGAGTATTACAAGACTGAGAGAGTATTACTAAACAGAGAGAATATTACTAAACTGTGAGAGTATTACTAAACTGAGAGAGTATTACTAACCCGAGAGAGTATTACTAAACTGAGAGAGTATTACTAAACTGAGAGAGTGTTACTAGACTGAGATAGTATTACTCAACTGAGAGAGTATTACTAAACTGAGAGAGTGTTACTAGACTGAGAGAGTATTACTAAACTTAGAAAATATTACTAACCTGAGAGAGTATTACTAAACTGAGAGAATATTACTAAACTGAGAGAGTATTACTAAACTGAGAGAATATTACTAAACTGAGAGAGTATTACTAAACTGAGAGAGCTGAGAGAATATTACTAAACTGAGAGAGTATTACTAAACTGAGAGAGGATTACTAAACTGAGGGAGTATTACTAAACCGAGAGAGTATTACTAACCTGAGAGAGTATTACTAAACTGAGAGAATATTACTAAACTGTGAGAGTATTACTAAACTGAGAGAGTATTACTAACCCGAGAGAGTATTACTAAACTGAGAGAGTATTACTAAACTGAGAGAGTGTTACTAGACTGAGATAGTATTACTCAACTGAGAGAGTATTACTAAACTGAGAGAGTGTTACTACACTGAGAGAGTATTACTAAACTGAGAAAATATTACTAAACTGAGAGAGTATAACTAAACTGAGAGAGCTGAGAGAATATTACTAAACTGAGAGAATATTACTAAACTGAGAGAGTATTACTAAACTGAGAGAGTGTTACTAAACTGAGAGAGTGTTACTAGACTGAGAGAGTATTACTAAATTAAGAGAGTGTTACTAAACTGAGAGAGTATTACTAAACTGAGAGAGCTGAGAGAGTATTACAAGACTGAGAGAGTATTACTAAACAGAGAGAATATTACTAAACTGTGAGAGTATTATTAAACTGAGAGAGTATTACTAACCCGAGAGAGTATTACTAAACTGTGAGAGTATTACTAAACTGAGAGAGTATTACTAACCCGAGAGAGTATTACTAAACTGAGAGAGTATTACTAAACTGAGAAAGTATTACTAAACTGAGAGAGTATTACTCAACTGAGAGAGTGTTACTAGACAGAGAGAGTATTACATAACTGAGAGAGTGTTACTAAACTGAGAGAGTATTACTAAACTGAGAGAGCTGAGAGAGTATTACCAAACTGAGAGAATATTACTAAACTGAGAGAATATTACTAAACTGAGAGAATATTACTAAACTGAGAGAGCTGAGAGAATATTACTAAACTGAGAGAGTATTACTAAACTGAGAGAATATTACTAAACTGAGAGAGTATTACTAAACTGAGAGAGTATTACTAAACTGAGAGAATATTACTAAACTGAGAGAGTATTATTAAACTGAGGGAGTATTACTAAACCGAGAGAGTATTACTAAACTGAGAGAATATTACTAAACTGAGAGAGTATTACTAAACTGAGAGAAATGAGAGAATATTACTAAACTGAGAGAGTATTACTAAACTGAGAGAATATTACTAAACTGAGAGAGTATTACTAAACTGAGAAGTATTACTAAACTGAGAGAATATTACTAAACTGAGAGAGTATTATTAAACTGAGGGAGTATTACTAAACCGAGAGAGTATTACTAAACTGAGAGAATATTACTAAACTGAGAGAGTATTACTAAACTGAGAGAAATGAGAGAATATTACTAAACTGAGAGAATATTACTAAACTGAGAGAGGATTACTCGACTGAGAGAGTATTACTAAATTGAGAGAGTGTTACTAAACTGAGAGAGTATTACTAAACTGAGAGAGCTGAGAGAGTATTACAAGACTGAGAGAGTATTACTAAACTGAGAGAGTTTTACTAAACTGAGAAAGTACTACTAACCCGAGAGAGTATTACTAAACTGAGAGAGTATTACTAAACTGAGAGAATATTACTAAACTGAGAGAGCTGAGAGAATATTACTAAACTGAGAGAGTATTACTAAACTGAGAGAATATTACTAAACTGAGAGAGTATTACTAGACTGAGAGAGTATTACTAAACAGAGAGAATATTACTAAACTGTGAGAGTATTATTAAACTGAGAGAGTATTACTAACCCGAGAGAGTATTACTAAACTGTGAGAGTATTACTAAACTGAGAGAGTATTACTAACCCGAGAGAGTATTACTAAACTGAGAGAGTATTACTAAACTGAGAGTATTACTAAACTGAGAGAGTACTACTCAACGGAGAGCGTGTTACTAGACTGAGAGAGTATTACTAAACTGAGAGAGTATTACTAACCCGAGAGAGTATTACTAAACTGAGAGAGTATTACTAAACTGAGAGAGTGTTACTAGACTGAGATAATATTACTCAACTGAGAGAGTATTACTAAACTGAGAGAGTGTTACTAGACTGAGAGAGTATTACTAAACTTAGAAAATATTACTAAACTGAGAGAGTATTATTAAACTGAGGGAGTATTACTAAACCGAGAGAGTATTACTAACCTGAGAGAGTATTACTAAACTGAGAGAATATTACTAAACTGAGAGAGGATTACTAAACTGAGGGAGTATTACTAAACCGAGAGAGTATTACTAACCTGAGAGAGTATTACTAAACTGAGAGAATATTACTAAACTGTGAGAGTATTACTAAACTGAGAGAGTATTACTAACCCGAGAGAGTATTACTAAACTGAGAGAGTATTACTAAACTGAGAGAGTGTTACTAGACTGAGATAGTATTACTCAACTGAGAGAGTATTACTAAACTGAGAGAGTGTTACTACACTGAGAGAGTATTACTAAACTGAGAGAATATTACTAAACTGAGAGAGTATAACTAAACTGAGAGAGCTGAGAGAATATTACTAAACTGAGAGAATATTACTAAACTGAGAGAGTATTACTAAACTGAGAGAGTGTTACTAAACTGAGAGAGTGTTACTAGACTGAGAGAGTATTACTAAATTAAGAGAGTGTTACTAAACTGAGAGAGTATTACTAAACTGAGAGAGCTGAGAGAGTATTACAAGACTGAGAGAGTATTACTAAACAGAGAGAATATTACTAAACTGTGAGAGTATTATTAAACTGAGAGAGTATTACTAACCCGAGAGAGTATTACTAAACTGTGAGAGTATTACTAAACTGAGAGAGTATTACTAACCCGAGAGAGTATTACTAAACTGAGAGAGTATTACTAAACTGAGAAAGTATTACTAAACTGAGAGAGTATTACTCAACTGAGAGAGTATTACAAAACTGATAGAATATTACTCAACGGAGAGAGTGTTACTAGACAGAGAGAGTATTACATAACTGAGAGAGTGTTACTAAACTGAGAGAGTATTACTAAACTGAGAGAGCTGAGAGAGTATTACCAAACTGAGAGAATATTACTAAACTGAGAGAATATTACTAAACTGTGAGAGTATTACTAAACTGAGAGAGTATTACTAACCCGAGAGAGTATTACTAAACTGAGAGAGTATTACTAAACTGAGAGAGTGTTACTAGACTGAGATAGTATTACTCAACTGAGAGAAATGAGAGAATATTACTAAACTGAGAGAATATTACTAAACTGAGAGAGGATTACTAAACTGAGGGAGTATTACTAAACCGAGAGAGTATTACTAACCTGAGAGAGTATTACTAAACTGAGAGAATATTACTAAACTGTGAGAGTATTACTAAACTGAGAGAGTATTACTAACCCGAGAGAGTATTACTAAACTGAGAGAGTATTACTAAACTGAGAGAGTGTTACTAGACTGAGATAGTATTACTCAACTGAGAGAGTATTACTAAACTGAGAGAGTGTTACTACACTGAGAGAGTATTACTAAACTGAGAGAATATTACTAAACTGAGAGAGTATAACTAAACTGAGAGAGCTGAGAGAATATTACTAAACTGAGAGAATATTACTAAACTGAGAGAGTATTACTAAACTGAGAGAGTGTTACTAAACTGAGAGAGTGTTACTAGACTGAGAGAGTATTACTAAATTAAGAGAGTGTTACTAAACTGAGAGAGTATTACTAAACTGAGAGAGCTGAGAGAGTATTACAAGACTGAGAGAGTATTACTAAACAGAGAGAATATTACTAAACTGTGAGAGTATTATTAAACTGAGAGAGTATTACTAACCCGAGAGAGTATTACTAAACTGTGAGAGTATTACAAAACTGAGAGAGTATTACTAACCCGAGAGAGTATTACTAAACTGAGAGAGTATTACTAAACTGAGAAAGTATTACTAAACTGAGAGAGTATTACTCAACTGAGAGAGTATTACAAAACTGATAGAATATTACTCAACGGAGAGAGTGTTACTAGACAGAGAGAGTATTACATAACTGAGAGAGTGTTACTAAACTGAGAGAGTATTACTAAACTGAGAGAGCTGAGAGAGTATTACCAAACTGAGAGAATATTACTAAACTGAGAGAATATTACTAAACTGGGAGAATATTACTAAACTGAGAGAGCTGAGAGAGTATTACTAAACTGAGAGAATATTACTAAACTGAGAGAGTATTACTAAACTGAGAGAGTATTACTAAACTGAGAGAATATTACTAAACTGAGAGAGTATTATTAAACTGAGGGAGTATTACTAAACCGAGAGAGTATTACTAAACTGAGAGAATATTACTAAACTGAGAGAAATGAGAGAATATTACTAAACTGAGAGAATATTACTAAACTGAGAGAGGATTACTCGACTGAGAGAGTATTACTAAATTGAGAGAGTGTTACTAAACTGAGAGAGTATTACTAAACTGAGAGAGCTGAGAGAGTATTACAAGACTGAGAGAGTATTACTAAACTGAGAGAGTTTTACTAAACTGAGAAAGTACTACTAACCCGAGAGAGTATTACTAAACTGAGAGAGTATTACTAAACTGAGAGAATATTACTAAACTGAGAGAGCTGAGAGAATATTACTAAACTGAGAGAATATTACTAAACTGAGAGAGTATTACTAAACTGAGAGAGTGTTACTAAACTGAGAGAAAATTACTCAACGGAGAGATTATTACTCAACTGAGAGAGTATTACTAAACTGAGAGAGTATTACTAAACTGAGAGAGTGTTGCTAGACTGAGATAGTATTACTAAACTGAGAGGATATAACTAAACTGAGACAGTTTTACTAAACTGAGAGAGTGTTACTAGACTGAGAGAGTATTACTAAACAGAGAGAATATTACTAAACTGTGAGAGTATTATTAAACTGAGAGAGTATTACTAACCCGAGAGAGTATTACTAAACTGTGAGAGTATTACTAAACTGAGAGAGTATTACTAACCCGAGAGAGTATTACTAAACTGAGATAGTATTACTAAACTGAGAGTATTACTAAACTGAGAGAGTACTACTAAACTGAGAGAGTATTACTCAACTGAGAGAGTATTACAAAACTGATAGAATATTACTCAACGGATAGAGTGTTACTAGACTGAGAGCGTATTACTAAACTGAGAGAGTGTTACTAAACTGAGAGAGTATTACTAAACTGAGAGAGCTGAGAGAGTATTACCAAACTGAGAGAATATTACTAAACTGAGAGAATATTACTAAACTGAGAGAATATTACTAAACTGAGAGAGTATTACTAAACTGAGAGAATATTACTAAACTGAGAGAGTATTACTAAACTGAGAGAGTATTACTAAACTGAGAGAATATTACTAAACTGAGAGAGTATTACTAAACTGAGAGAGCTGAGAGAATATTACTAAACGGAGCGAATATTACTAAACTGGGAGAGTATTACTAAACTGAGGGAGTATTACTAAACCGAGAGAGTATTACTAAACTGAGAGAATATTACTAAACTGAGAGAGTTTTACTAAACTGAGAGAGCTGAGAGAGTATTACTAAACTGGGGGAGTATTACTAAACCGAGAGAGTATTACTAACCTGAGAGAGTATTACTAAACTGAGAGAATATTACTAAACTGTGAGAGTATTACTAAACTGAGAGAGTATTACTAACCCGAGAGCGTATTACTAAACTGAGAGAGTATTACTAAACTGAGAGAGTGTTACTAGACTGAGATAGTATTACTCAACTGAGAGAGTATTACTAAACTGAGAGAGTGTTACTACACTGAGAGAGTATTACTAAACTGAGAGAATATTACTAAACTGAGAGAGTATAACTAAACTGAGAGAGCTGAGAGAATATTACTAAACTGAGAGAGTATTACTAAACTGAGAGAGTGTTACTAAACTGAGAGAGTGTTACTAGACTGAGAGAGTATTACTAAATTAAGAGAGTGTTACTAAACTGAGAGAGTATTACTAAACTGAGAGAGCTGAGAGAGTATTACAAGACTGAGAGAGTATTACTAAACAGAGAGAATATTACTAAACTGTGAGAGTATTATTAAACTGAGAGAGTATTACTAACCCGAGAGAGTATTACTAAACTGTGAGAGTATTACTAAACTGAGAGAGTATTACTAACCCGAGAGAGTATTACTAAACTGAGAGAGTATTACTAAACTGAGAAAGTATTACTAAACTGAGAGAGTATTACTCAACTGAGAGAATATTATTAAACTGTGAGAGTATTATTAAACTGAGAGAGTATTACTAACCCGAGAGAGTATTACTAAACTGTGAGAGTATTACTAAACTGAGAGAGTATTACTAACCCGAGAGAGTATTACTAAACTGAGAGAGTATTACTAAACTGAGAAAGTATTACTAAACTGAGAGAGTATTACTCAACTGAGAGAGTATTACAAAACTGATAGAATATTACTCAACGGAGAGAGTGTTACTAGACAGAGAGAGTATTACATAACTGAGAGAATATTACTAAACTGAGAGAGTATTACTAAACTGAGAGAGTATTACTAAACTGAGAGAATATTACTAAACTGAGAGAGTATTACTAAACTGAGAGAGCTGAGAGAATATTACTAAACTGAGCGAATATTACTAAACTGAGAGAGTATTACTAAACTGAGGGAGTATTACTAAACCGAGAGAGTATTACTAAACTGAGAGAATATTACTAAACTGAGAGAGTTTTACTAAACTGAGAGAGCTGAGAGAGTATTACTATACTGGGGGAGTATTACTAAACCGAGAGAGTATTACTAACCTGAGAGAGTATTACTAAACTGAGAGAATATTACTAAACTGTGAGAGTATTACTAAACTGAGAGAGTATTACTAACCCGAGAGCGTATTACTAAACTGAGAGAGTATTACTAAACTGAGAGAGCTGAGAGAGTATTACAAGACTGAGAGAGTATTACTAAACAGAGAGAATATTACTAAACTGTGAGAGTATTATTAAACTGAGAGAGTATTACTAACCCGAGAGAGTATTACTAAACTGAGAGAGTATTACTAAACTGAGAGAGTGTTACTAGACTGAGATAGTATTACTCAACTGAGAGAGTATTACTAAACTGAGAGAGTGTTACTAGACTGAGAGAGTATTACTAAACTTAGAAAATATTACTAAACTGAGAGAGTATTATTAAACTGAGGGAGTATTACTAAACCGAGAGAGTATTACTAAACTGAGAGAATATTACTAAACTGAGAGAGTATTACTAAACTGAGAGAAATGAGAGAATATTACTAAACTGAGAGAATATTACTAAACTGAGAGAGGATTACTAAACTGAGGGAGTATTACTAAACCGAGAGAGTATTACTAACCTGAGAGAGTATTACTAAACTGAGAGAATATTACTAAACTGTGAGAGTATTACTAAACTGAGAGAGTATTACTAACCCGAGAGAGTATTACTAAACTGAGAGAGTATTACTAAACTGAGAGAGTGTTACTAGACTGAGATAGTATTACTCAACTGAGAGAGTATTACTAAACTGAGAGAGTGTTACTACACTGAGAGAGTATTACTAAACTGAGAGAATATTACTAAACTGAGAGAGTATAACTAAACTGAGAGAGCTGAGAGAATATTACTAAACTGAGAGAATATTACTAAACTGAGAGAGTATTACTAAACTGAGAGAGTGTTACTAAACTGAGAGAGTGTTACTAGACTGAGAGAGTATTACTAAATTAAGAGAGTGTTACTAAACTGAGAGAGTATTACTAAACTGAGAGAGCTGAGAGAGTATTACAAGACTGAGAGAGTATTACTAAACAGAGAGAATATTACTAAACTGTGAGAGTATTATTAAACTGAGAGAGTATTACTAACCCGAGAGAGTATTACTAAACTGTGAGAGTATTACTAAACTGAGAGAGTATTACTAACCCGAGAGAGTATTACTAAACTGAGAGAGTATTACTAAACTGAGAAAGTATTACTAAACTGAGAGAGTATTACTCAACTGAGAGAGTATTACAAAACTGATAGAATATTACTCAACGGAGAGAGTGTTACTAGACAGAGAGAGTATTACATAACTGAGAGAGTGTTACTAAACTGAGAGAGTATTACTAAACTGAGAGAGCTGAGAGAGTATTACCAAACTGAGAGAATATTACTAAACTGAGAGAATATTACTAAACTGAGAGAATATTACTAAACTGAGAGAGCTGAGAGAATATTACTAAACTGAGAGAGTATTACTAAACTGAGAGAATATTACTAAACTGAGAGAGTATTACTAAACTGAGAGAGTATTACTAAACTGAGAGAATATTACTAAACTGAGAGAGTATTATTAAACTGAGGGAGTATTACTAAACCGAGAGAGTATTACTAAACTGAGAGAATATTACTAAACTGAGAGAAATGAGAGAATATTACTAAACTGAGAGAATATTACTAAACTGAGAGAGGATTACTCGACTGAGAGAGTATTACTAAATTGAGAGAGTGTTACTAAACTGAGAGAGTATTACTAAACTGAGAGAGCTGAGAGAGTATTACAAGACTGAGAGAGTATTACTAAACTGAGAGAGTTTTACTAAACTGAGAAAGTACTACTAACCCGAGAGAGTATTACTAAACTGAGAGAGTATTACTAAACTGAGAGAATATTACTAAACTGAGAGAGCTGAGAGAATATTACTAAACTGAGAGAGTATTACTAAACTGAGAGAATATTACTAAACTGAGAGAGTATTACTAAACTGAGAGAGTGTTACTAAACTGAGAGAAAATTACTCAACGGAGAGATTATTACTCAACTGAGAGAGTATTACTAAACTGAGAGAGTATTACTAAACTGAGAGAGTGTTGCTAGACTGAGATAGTATTACTAAACTGAGAGGATATAACTAAACTGAGACAGTTTTACTAAACTGAGAGAGTGTTACTAGACTGAGAGAGTATTACTAAACAGAGAGAATATTACTAAACTGTGGGAGTATTATTAAACTGAGAGAGTATTACTAACCCGAGAGAGTATTACTAAACTGTGAGAGTATTACTAAACTGAGAGAGTATTACTAACCTGAGAGAGTATTACTAAACTGAGAGAGTATTACTAAACTGAGAGAGTATTACTAAACTGAGAGAGTACTACTAAACTGAGAGAGTATTACTCAACTGAGAGAGTATTACAAAACTGATAGAATATTACTCAACGGAGAGAGTGTTACTAGACTGAGAGAGTATTACTAAACTGAGAGAGTGTTACTAAACTGAGAGAGTATTACTAAACTGAGAGAGCTGAGAGAGTATTACCAAACTGAGAGAATATTACTAAACTGAGAGAATATTACTAAACTGAGAGAGTATTACTAATCTGAGAGAATATTACTAAACTGAGAGAGTATTACTAAACTGAGAGAGTATTACTAAACTGAGAGAATATTACTAAACTGAGAGAGTATTACTAAACTGAGAGAGCTGAGAGAATATTACTAAACTGAGCGAATATTACTAAACTGAGAGAGTATTACTAAACTGAGGGAGTATTACTAACCTGAGAGAGTATTACTAAACTGAGAGAATATTTCTAAACTGTGAGAGTATTACTAAACTGAGAGAGTATTACTAACCCGAGAGCGTATTACTAAACTGAGAGAGTATTACTAAACTGAGAGAGTGTTACTAGACTGAGATAGTATTACTCAACTGAGAGAGTATTACTAAACTGAGAGAGTGTTACTACACTGAGAGAGTATTACTAAACTGAGAGAATATTACTAAACTGAGAGAGTATAACTAAACTGAGAGAGCTGAGAGAATATTACTAAACTGAGAGAATATTACTAAACTGAGAGAGTATTACTAAACTGAGAGAGTGTTACTAAACTGAGAGAGTGTTACTAGACTGAGAGAGTATTACTAAATTAAGAGAGTGTTACTAAACTGAGAGAGTATTACTAAACTGAGAGAGCTGAGAGAGTATTACAAGACTGAGAGAGTATTACTAAACAGAGAGAATATTACTAAACTGTGAGAGTATTATTAAACTGAGAGAGTATTACTAACCCGAGAGAGTATTACTAAACTGTGAGAGTATTACTAAACTGAGAGAGTATTACTAACCCGAGAGAGTATTACTAAACTGAGAGAGTATTACTAAACTGAGAAAGTATTACTAAACTGAGAGAGTATTACTCAACTGAGAGAATATTACTAAACTGTGAGAGTATTATTAAACTGAGAGAGTATTACTAACCCGAGAGAGTATTACTAAACTGTGAGAGTATTACTAAACTGAGAGAGTATTACTAACCCGAGAGAGTATTACTAAACTGAGAGAGTATTACTAAACTGAGAAAGTATTACTAAACTGAGAGAGTATTACTCAACTGAGAGAGTATTACAAAACTGATAGAATATTACTCAACGGAGAGAGTGTTACTAGACAGAGCGAGTATTACATAACTGAGAGAATATTACTAAACTGAGAGAGTATTACTAAACTGAGAGAGTATTACTAAACTGAGAGAATATTACTAAACTGAGAGAGTATTACTAAACTGAGAGAGCTGAGAGAATATTACTAAACTGAGCGAATATTACTAAACTGAGAGAGTATTACTAAACTGAGGGAGTATTACTAAACCGAGAGAGTATTACTAAACTGAGAGAATATTACTAAACTGAGAGAGTTTTACTAAACTGAGAGAGCTGAGAGAGTATTACTAAACTGGGGGAGTATTACTAAACCGAGAGAGTATTACTAACCTGAGAGAGTATTACTAAACTGAGAGAATATTACTAAACTGTGAGAGTATTACTAAACTGAGAGAGTATTACTAACCCGAGAGCGTATTACTAAACTGAGAGAGTATTACTAAACTGAGAGAGTGTTACTAGACTGAGATAGTATTACTCAACTGAGAGAGTATTACTAAACTGAGAGAGTGTTACTACACTGAGAGAGTATTACTAAACTGAGAGAATATTACTAAACTGAGAGAGTATAACTAAACTGAGAGAGCTGAGAGAATATTACTAAACTGAGAGAATATTACTAAACTGAGAGAGTATTACTAAACTGAGAGAGTGTTACTAAACTGAGAGAGTGTTACTAGACTGAGAGAGTATTACTAAATTAAGAGAGTGTTACTAAACTGAGAGAGTATTACTAAACTGAGAGAGCTGAGAGAGTATTACAAGACTGAGAGAGTATTACTAAACAGAGAGAATATTACTAAACTGTGAGAGTATTATTAAACTGAGAGAGTATTACTAACCCGAGAGAGTATTACTAAACTGTGAGAGTATTACTAAACTGAGAGAGTATTACTAACCCGAGAGAGTATTACTAAACTGAGAGAGTATTACTAAACTGAGAAAGTATTACTAAACTGAGAGAGTATTACTCAACTGAGAGAATATTACTAAACTGTGAGAGTATTACTAAACTGAGAGAGTATTACTAACCCGAGAGCGTATTACTAAACTGAGAGAGTATTACTAAACTGAGAGAGTATTACTAGACTGAGATAGTATTACTCAACTGAGAGAGTATTACTAAACTGAGAGAGTGTTACTACACTGAGAGAGTATTACTAAACTGAGAGAATATTACTAAACTGAGAGAGTATTATTAAACTGAGAGAGCTGAGAGAATATTACTAAACTGAGAGAATATTACTAAACTGAGAGAGTATTACTAAACTGAGAGAGTGTTACTAAACTGAGAGAGTGTTACTAGACTGAGAGAGTATTACTAAATTAAGAGAGTGTTACTAAACTGAGAGAGTATTACTAAACTGAGAGAGCTGAGAGAGTATTACAAGACTGAGAGAGTATTACTAAACAGAGAGAATATTACTAAACTGTGAGAGTATTATTAAACTGAGAGAGTATTACTGACCCGAGAGAGTATTACTAAACTGTGAGAGTATTACTAAACTGAGAGAGTATTACTAACCCGAGAGAGTATTACTAAACTGAGAGAGTATTACTAAACTGAGAAAGTATTACTAAACTGAGAGAGTATTACTCAACTGAGAGAGTATTACAAAACAGATAGAATATTACTCAACGGAGAGAGTGTTACTAGACAGAGAGAGTATTACATAACTGAGAGAATATTACTAAACTGAGAGAGTATTACTAAACTGAGAGAGTATTACTAAACTGAGAGAATATTACTAAACTGAGAGAGTATTACTAAACTGAGAGAGCTGAGAGAATATTACTAAACTGAGCGAATATTACTAAACTGAGAGAGTATTACTAAACTGAGGGAGTATTACTAAACCGAGAGAGTATTACTAAACTGAGAGAATATTACTAAACTGAGAGAGTTTTACTAAACTGAGAGAGCTGAGAGAGTATTACTAAACTGGGGGAGTATTACTAAACTGAGAGAATATTACTAAACTGTGAGAGTATTACTAAACTGAGAGAGTATTACTAACCCGAGAGCGTATTACTAAACTGAGAGAGTATTACTAAACTGAGAGAGTGTTACTAGACTGAGATAGTATTACTCAGCTGATAGAGTATTACTAAACTGAGAGAGTGTTACTACACTGAGAGAGTATTACTAAACTGAGAGAATATTACTAAACTGAGAGAGTATAACTAAACTGAGAGAGCTGAGAGAATATTACTAAACTGAGAGAATATTACTAAACTGAGAGAGTATTACTAAACTGAGAGAGTGTTACTAAACTGAGAGAGTGTTACTAGACTGAGAGAGTATTACTAAATTAAGAGAGTGTTACTAAACTGAGAGAGTATTACTAAACTGAGAGAGCTGAGAGAGTATTACAAGACTGAGAGAGTATTACTAAACAGAGAGAATATTACTAAACTGTGAGAGTATTATTAAACTGAGAGAGTATTACTAACCCGAGAGAGTATTACTAAACTGAGAGAGTATTACTAACCCGAGAGAGTATTACTAAACTGAGAGAGTATTACTAAACTGAGAAAGTATTACTAAACTGAGAGAGTATTACTCAACTGAGAGAATATTACTAAACTGTGAGAGTATTACTAAACTGAGAGAGTATTACTAACCCGAGAGCGTATTACTAAACTGAGAGAGTATTACTAAACTGAGAGAGTGTTACTAGACTGAGATAGTATTACTCAACTGAGAGAGTATTACTAAACTGAGTGTTACTACACTGAGAGAGTATTACTAAACTGAGAGAATATTACTAAACTGAGGGAGTATTATTAAACTGAGAGAGCTGAGAGAATATTACTAAACTGAGAGAATATTACTAAACTGAGAGAGTATTACTAAACTGAGAGAGTGTTACTAAACTGAGAGAGTGTTACTAGACTGAGAGAGTATTACTAAATTAAGAGAGTGTTACTAAACTGAGAGAGTATTACTAAACTGAGAGAGCTGAGAGAGTATTACAAGACTGAGAGAGTATTACTAAACAGAGAGAATATTACTAAACTGTGAGAGTATTATTAAACTGAGAGAGTATTACTAACCCGAGAGAGTATTACTAAACTGTGAGAGTATTACTAAACTGAGAGAGTATTACTAACCCGAGAGAGTATTACTAAACTGAGAGAGTATTACTAAACTGAGAAAGTATTACTAAACTGAGAGAGTATTACTCAACTGAGAGAGTATTACAAAACTGATAGAATATTACTCAACGGAGAGAGTGTTACTAGACAGAGAGAGTATTACATAACTGAGAGAGTGTTACTAAACTGAGAGAGTATTACTAAACTGAGAGAGCTGAGAGAGTATTACCAAACTGAGAGAATATTACTAAACTGAGAGAATATTACTAAACTGAGAGAGTATTACTAAACTGAGAGAATATTACTAAACTGAGAGAGTATTACTAAACTGAGAGAGTATTACTAAACTGAGAGAATATTACTAAACTGAGAGAGTATTATTAAACTGAGGGAGTATTACTAAACCGAGAGAGTATTACTAAACTGAGAGAATATTACTAAACTGAGAGAGTATTACTAAACTGAGAGAAATGAGAGAATATTACTAAACTGAGAGAATATTACTAAACTGAGAGAGGATTACTCGACTGAGAGAGTATTACTAAATTGAGAGAGTGTTACTAAACTGAGAGAGTATTACTAAACTGAGAGAGCTGAGAGAGTATTACAAGACTGAGAGAGTATTACTAAACTGAGAGAGTTTTACTAAACTGAGAAAGTACTACTAACCCGAGAGAGTATTACTAAACTGAGAGAGTATTACTAAACTGAGAGAGCTGAGAGAATATTACTAAACTGAGAGAGTATTACTAAACTGAGAGAATATTACTAAACTGAGAGAGTATTACTAAACTGAGAGAAATGAGAGAGTATTACTAAACTGAGAGAATATTACTAAACTGAGAGAGGATTACTCGACTGAGAGAGTATTACTAAATTGAGAGAGTGTTACTAAACTGAGAGAGTATTACTAAACTGAGAGAGCTGAGAGAGTATTACAAGACTGAGAGAGTATTACTAAACTGAGAGAGTTTTACTAAACTGAGAAAGTACTACTAACCCGAGAGAGTATTACTAAACTGAGAGAGTATTACTAAACTGAGAGAGTATTACTAAACTGAGAGAGTATTACTAAACTGAGAGAGTATTACTAAACTGAGAGAGTATTACTAAACTGAGAGAGTGTTACTAGACTGAGAGAGTATTACTCAACTGAGAGAGTATTACTAAACTGAGAGAGTATTACTACACTGAGAGAGTATTACTAAACTGAGAGAATATTACTAAACTGAGAGAGTATTACTAAACTGAGAGAGCTGAGAGAATATTACTAAACTGAGAGAATATTACTAAACTGAGAGAGTATTACTAAACTGAGAGAGTGTTACTAAACTGAGAGAGTGTTACTAGACTGAGAGAGTATTACTAAATTAAGAGAGTGTTACTAAACTGAGAGAGTATTACTAAACTGAGAGAGCTGAGAGAGTATTACAAGACTGAGAGAGTATTACTAAACAGAGAGAATATTACTAAACTGTGAGAGTATTATTAAACTGAGAGAGTATTACTAACCCGAGAGAGTATTACTAAACTGTGAGAGTATTACTAAACTGAGAGAGTATTACTAACCCGAGAGAGTATTACTAAACTGAGGGAGTATTACTAAACCGAGAGAGTATTACTAACCTGAGAGAGTATTACTCAACTGAGAGAATATTACTAAACTGTGAGAGTATTACTAAACTGAGAGAGTATTACTAACCCGAGAGCGTATTACTAAACTGAGAGAGTATTACTAAACTGAGAGAGTGTTACTAGACTGAGATAGTATTACTCAACTGAGAGAGTATTACTAAACTGAGAGAGTGTTACTACACTGAGAGAGTATTACTAAACTGAGAGAGTATTACTAAACTGAGAGAGTGTTACTAGACTGAGATAGTATTACTCAACTGAGAGAGTATTACTAAACTGAGAGAGTGTTACTACACTGAGAGAGTATTACTAAACTGAGAGAATATTACTAAACTGAGAGAGTATTACTAAACTGAGAGAGCTGAGAGAATATTACTAAACTGAGAGAGTGTTACTAAACTGAGAGAGTATTACTAAACTGAGAGAGTATTACTAAACTGAGAGAGTATTACTAAACTGAGAGAGTATTACTAAACTGAGAGACTGAGAGAATGTTACTAAACTGAGAGAGTATTACTAAACTGAGAGAGTATTACTAAACTGAGAGAGTATTACTAAACTGAGAGAGTATTACTAAACTGAGAGAGTATTACTAAACTGAGACTGAGAGAGTATTACTAAACTGAGAGAGTATTACTAAACTGAGAGAGTATTACTAAACTGAGAGAGTATTACTAAACTGAGAGAATATTACTAAACTGAGAGAGGATTACTAAACTGAGAGAGTATTACTAAACTGAGAGAGTATTACTAAACTGAGAGAGTATTACTAACCCGAGAGAGTATTACTAAACTGAGAGAGTATTACTAAACTGAGAGAGTGTTACTAGACTGAGATAGTATTACTCAACTGAGAGAGTATTACTAAACTGAGAGAGTGTTACTACACTGAGAGAGTATTACTAAACTGAGAGAATATTACTAAACTGAGAGAGTATAACTAAACTGAGAGAGCTGAGAGAATATTACTAAACTGAGAGAATATTACTAAACTGAGAGAGTATTACTAAACTGAGAGAGTGTTACTAAACTGAGAGAGTGTTACTAGACTGAGAGAGTATTACTAAATTAAGAGAGTGTTACTAAACTGAGAGAGTATTACTAAACTGAGAGAGCTGAGAGAGTATTACAAGACTGAGAGAGTATTACTAAACAGAGAGAATATTACTAAACTGTGAGAGTATTATTAAACTGAGAGAGTATTACTAACCCGAGAGAGTATTACTAAACTGTGAGAGTATTACTAAACTGAGAGAGTATTACTAACCCGAGAGAGTATTACTAAACTGAGAGAGTATTACTAAACTGAGAAAGTATTACTAAACTGAGAGAGTATTACTCAACTGAGAGAATATTACTAAACTGTGAGAGAGTATTACTAAACTGAGAGAGTATTACTAACCCGAGAGAGTATTACTAAACTGAGAGAGTATTACTAAACTGAGAGAGTGTTACTAGACTGAGACAGTATTACTCAACTGAGAGAGTATTACTAAACTGAGAGAGTATTACTAAACTGAGAAAGTATTACTAAACTGAGAGAGTATTACTCAACTGAGAGAGTATTACAAAACTGAGAGAATATTACTAAACTGAGAGAATATTACTAAACTGAGAGAGTATTACTAAACTGAGAGAGTGTTACTAAACTGAGAGAGTGTTACTAGACTGAGAGAGTATTACTAAATTAAGAGAGTGTTACTAAACTGAGAGAGTATTACTAAACTGAGAGAGCTGAGAGAGTATTACAAGACTGAGAGAGTATTACTAAACAGAGAGAATATTACTAAACTGTGAGAGTATTATTAAACTGAGAGAGTATTACTAACCCGAGAGAGTATTACTAAACTGTGAGAGTATTACTAAACTGAGAGAGTATTACTAACCCGAGAGAGTATTACTAAACTGAGAGAGTATTACTAAACTGAGAAAGTATTACTAAACTGAGAGAGTATTACTCAACTGAGAGAATATTACTAAACTGTGAGAGTATTATTAAACTGAGAGAGTATTACTAACCCGAGAGAGTATTACTAAACTGTGAGAGTATTACTAAACTGAGAGAGTATTACTAACCCGAGAGAGTATTACTAAACTGAGAGAGTATTACTAAACTGAGAAAGTATTACTAAACTGAGAGAGTATTACTCAACTGAGAGAGTATTACAAAACTGATATAATATTACTCAACGGAGAGAGTGTTACTAGACAGAGAGAGTATTACATAACTGAGAGAATATTACTAAACTGAGAGAGTATTACTAAACTGAGAGAGTATTACTAAACTGAGAGAATATTACTAAACTGAGAGAGTATTACTAAACTGATAGAGCTGAGAGAATATTACTAAACTGAGCGAATATTACTAAACTGAGAGAGTATTACTAAACTGAGGGAGTATTACTAAACCGAGAGAGTATTACTAAACTGAGAGAATATTACTAAACTGAGAGAGTTTTACTAAACTGAGAGAGCTGAGAGAGTATTACTAAACTGGGGGAGTATTACTAAACTGAGAGAATATTACTAAACTGTGAGAGTATTACTAAACTGAGAGAGTATTACTAACCCGAGAGCGTATTACTAAACTGAGAGAGTATTACTAAACTGAGAGAGTGTTACTAGACTGAGATAGTATTACTCAACTGAGAGAGTATTACTAAACTGAGAGAGTGTTACTACACTGAGAGAGTATTACTAAACTGAGAGAATATTACTAAACTGAGAGAGTATAACTAAACTGAGAGAGCTGAGAGAATATTACTAAACTGAGAGAATATTACTAAACTGAGAGAGTATTACTAAACTGAGAGAGTGTTACTAAACTGAGAGAGTGTTACTAGACTGAGAGAGTATTACTAAATTAAGAGAGTGTTACTAAACTGAGAGAGTATTACTAAACTGAGAGAGTATTACTAAACTGAGAGAATATTACTAAACTGAGAGAGTATTATTAAACTGAGGGAGTATTACTAAACCGAGAGAGTATTACTAAACTGAGAGAATATTACTAAACTGAGAGAGTATTACTAAACTGAGAGAAATGAGAGAGTATTACTAAACTGAGAGAATATTACTAAACTGAGAGAGGATTACTCGACTGAGAGAGTATTACTAAATTGAGAGAGTGTTACTAAACTGAGAGAGTATTACTAAACTGTGAGAGCTGAGAGAGTATTACAAGACTGAGAGAGTATTACTAAACTGAGAGAGTTTTACTAAACTGAGAAAGTACTACTAACCCGAGAGAGTATTACTAAACTGAGAGAGCTGAGAGAATATTACTAAACTGAGAGAGTATTACTAAACTGAGAGAATATTACTAAACTGAGAGAGTATTACTAAACTGAGAGAGTATTACTAAACTGAGAGAATATTACTAAACTGAGAGAGTATTATTAAACTGAGGGAGTATTACTAAACCGAGAGAGTATTACTAAACTGAGAGAATATTACTAAACTGAGAGAAATGAGAGAATATTACTAAACTGAGAGAATATTACTAAACTGAGAGAGGATTACTCGACTGAGAGAGTATTACTAAATTGAGAGAGTGTTACTAAACTGAGAGAGTATTACTAAACTGAGAGAGCTGAGAGAGTATTACAAGACTGAGAGAGTATTACTAAACTGAGAGAGTTTTACTAAACTGAGAAAGTACTACTAACCCGAGAGAGTATTACTAAACTGAGAGAATATTACTAAACTGAGAGAATATTACTAAACTGAGAGAGCTGAGAGAATATTACTAAACTGAGAGAGTATTACTAAACTGAGAGAATATTACTAAACTGAGAGAGTATTACTAAACTGAGAGAGTGTTACTAAACTGAGAGAAAATTACTCAACGGAGAGATTATTACTCAACTGAGAGAGTATTACTAAACTGAGAGAGTATTACTAAACTGAGAGAGTGTTGCTAGACTGAGATAGTATTACTAAACTGAGAGGATATAACTAAACTGAGACAGTTTTACTAAACTGAGAGAGTGTTACTAGACTGAGAGAGTATTACTAAACAGAGAGAATATTACTAAACTGTGAGAGTATTATTAAACTGAGAGAGTATTACTAACCCGAGAGAGTATTACTAAACTGTGAGAGTATTACTAAACTGAGAGAGTATTACTAACCCGAGAGAGTATTACTAAACTGAGAGAGTATTACTAAACTGAGAGTATTACTAAACTGAGAGAGTACTACTAAACTGAGAGAGTATTACTCAACTGAGAGAGTATTACAAAACTGATAGAATATTACTCAACGGAGAGAGTGTTACTAGACTGAGAGAGTATTACTAAACTGAGAGAGTGTTACTAAACTGAGAGAGTATTACTAAACTGAGAGAGCTGAGAGAGTATTACCAAACTGAGAGAATATTACTAAACTGAGAGAATATTACTAAACTGAGAGAGTATTACTAAACTGAGAGAATATTACTAAACTGAGAGAGTATTACTAAACTGAGAGAGTATTACTAAACTGAGAGAATATTACTAAACTGAGAGAGTATTACTAAACTGAGAGAGCTGAGAGAATATTACTAAACTGAGCGAATATTACTAAACTGAGAGAGTATTACTAAACTGAGGGAGTATTACTAAACCGAGAGAGTATTACTAAACTGAGAGAATATTACTAAACTGAGAGAGTTTTACTAAACTGAGAGAGCTGAGAGAGTATTACTAAACTGGGGGAGTATTACTAAACCGAGAGAGTATTACTAACCTGAGAGAGTATTACTAAACTGAGAGAATATTACTAAACTGTGAGAGTATTACTAAACTGAGAGAGTATTACTAACCCGAGAGCGTATTACTAAACTGAGAGAGTATTACTAAACTGAGAGAGTGTTACTACACTGAGAGAGTATTACTAAACTGAGAGAATATTACTAAACTGAGAGAGTATAACTAAACTGAGAGAGCTGAGAGAATATTACTAAACTGAGAGAATATTACTAAACTGAGAGAGTATTACTAAACTCAGAGAGTGTTACTAAACTGAGAGAGTGTTACTAGACTGAGAGAGTATTACTAAATTAAGAGAGTGTTACTAAACTGAGAGAGTATTACTAAACTGAGAGAGCTGAGAGAGTATTACAAGACTGAGAGAGTATTACTAAACAGAGAGAATATTACTAAACTGTGAGAGTATTATTAAACTGAGAGAGTATTACTAACCCGAGAGAGTATTACTAAACTGTGAGAGTATTACTAAACTGAGAGAGTATTACTAACCCGAGAGAGTATTACTAAACTGAGAGAGTATTACTAAACTGAGAAAGTATTACTAAACTGAGAGAGTATTACTCAACTGAGAGAATATTACTAAACTGTGAGAGTATTACTAAACTGAGAGAGTATTACTAACCCGAGAGCGTATTACTAAACTGAGAGAGTATTACTAAACTGAGAGAGTGTTACTAGACTGAGATAGTATTACTCAACTGAGAGAGTATTACTAAACTGAGAGAGTGTTACTACACTGAGCGAGTATTACTAAACTGAGAGAATATTACTAAACTGAGAGAGTATTACTAAACTGAGAGAATATTACTAAACTGAGAGAGTATTACTAAACTGAGAGAGTGTTACTAAACTGAGAGAAAATTACTCAACGGAGAGATTATTACTCAACTGAGAGAGTATTACTAAACTGAGAGAGTATTACTAAACTGAGAGAGTGTTGCTAGACTGAGATAGTATTACTAAACTGAGAGGATATAACTAAACTGAGACAGTTTTACTAAACTGAGAGAGTGTTACTAGACTGAGAGAGTATTACTAAACAGAGAGAATATTACTAAACTGTGAGAGTATTATTAAACTGAGAGAGTATTACTAACCCGAGAGAGTATTACTAAACTGTGAGAGTATTACTAAACTGAGAGAGTATTACTAACCCGAGAGAGTATTACTAAACTGAGAGAGTATTACTAAACTGAGAGTATTACTAAACTGAGAGAGTACTACTAAACTGAGAGAGTATTACTCAACTGAGAGAGTATTACAAAACTGATAGAATATTACTCAACGGAGAGAGTGTTACTAGACTGAGAGAGTATTACTAAACTGAGAGAGTGTTACTAAACTGAGAGAGTATTACTAAACTGAGAGAGCTGAGAGAGTATTACCAAACTGAGAGAATATTACTAAACTGAGAGAATATTACTAAACTGAGAGAGTATTACTAAACTGAGAGAATATTACTAAACTGAGAGAGTATTACTAAACTGAGAGAGTATTACTAACCCGAGAGCGTATTACTAAACTGAGTATTACTAAACTGAGAGAGTGTTACTAGACTGAGATAGTATTACTCAACTGAGAGAGTATTACTAAACTGAGAGAGTGTTACTACACTGAGAGAGTATTACTAAACTGAGAGAATATTACTAAACTGAGAGAGTATTACTAAACTGAGAGAGTGTTACTAAACTGAGAGAGTGTTACTAGACTGAGAGAGTATTACTAAATTAAGAGAGTGTTACTAAACTGAGAGAGTATTACTAAACTGAGAGAGCTGAGAGAGTATTACAAGACTGAGAGAGTATTACTAAACAGAGAGAATATTACTAAACTGTGAGAGTATTATTAAACTGAGAGAGTATTACTAACCCGAGAGAGTATTACTAAACAGAGAGAATATTACTAAACTGAGAGAGTATTACTAACCCGAGAGAGTATTACTAAACTGAGAGAGTATTACTAAACTGAGAAAGTATTACTAAACTGAGAGAGTATTACTCAACTGAGAGAATATTACTAAACTGAGAGAGTATTACTAAACTGATAAAGTATTACTAAACTGAGAGAGTATTACTCAACTGAGAGAGTATTACAAAACAGATAGAATATTACTCAACGGAGAGAGTGTTACTAGACAGAGAGAGTATTACATAACTGAGAGAATATTACTAAACTGAGAGAGTATTACTAAACTGAGAGAGTATTACTAAACTGAGAGAATATTACTAAACTGAGAGAGTATTACTAAACTGAGAGAGCTGAGAGAATATTACTAAACTGAGCGAATATTACTAAACCGAGAGAGTATTACTAAACTGAGAGAATATTACTAAACTGAGAGAGTTTTACTAAACTGAGAGAGCTGAGAGAGTATTACTAAACTGGGGGAGTATTACTAAACCGAGAGAGTATTACTAACCTGAGAGAGTATTACTAAACTGAGAGAATATTACTAAACTGTGAGAGTATTACTAAACTGAGAGAGTATTACTAACCCGAGAGCGTATTACTAAACTGAGAGAGTATTACTAAACTGAGAGAGTGTTACTAGACTGAGATAGTATTACTCAACTGAGAGAGTATTACTAAACTGAGAGAGTGTTACTACACTGAGAGAGTATTACTAAACTGAGAGAATATTACTAAACTGAGAGAGTATAACTAAACTGAGAGAGCTGAGAGAATATTACTAAACTGAGAGAATATTACTAAACTGAGAGAGTATTACTAAACTGAGAGAGTGTTACTAAACTGAGAGAGTGTTACTAGACTGAGAGAGTATTACTAAATTAAGAGAGTGTTACTAAACTGAGAGAGTATTACTAAACTGAGAGAGCTGAGAGAGTATTACAAGACTGAGAGAGTATTACTAAACAGAGAGAATATTACTAAACTGTGAGAGTATTATTAAACTGAGAGAGTATTACTAAACTGAGAGAATATTACTAAACTGAGAGAGTTTTACTAAACTGAGAGAGCTGAGAGAGTATTACTAAACTGGGGGAGTATTACTAACCCGAGAGCGTATTACTAAACTGAGAGAGTATTACTAAACTGAGAGAGTGTTACTAGACTGAGATAGTATTACTCAACTGAGAGAGTATTACTAAACTGAGAGAGTGTTACTACACTGAGAGAGTATTACTAAACTGAGAGAATATTACTAAACTGAGAGAGTATAACTAAACTGAGAGAGCTGAGAGAATATTACTAAACTGAGAGAATATTACTAAACTGAGAGAGTATTACTAAACTGAGAGAGTGTTACTAAACTGAGAGAGTGTTACTAGACTGAGAGAGTATTACTAAATTAAGAGAGTGTTACTAAACTGAGAGAGTATTACTAAACTGAGAGAGCTGAGAGAGTATTACAAGACTGAGAGAGTATTACTAAACAGAGAGAATATTACTAAACTGTGAGAGTATTATTAAACTGAGAGAGTATTACTAACCCGAGAGAGTATTACTAAACTGTGAGAGTATTACTAAACTGAGAGAGTATTACTAACCCGAGAGAGTATTACTAAACTGAGAGAGTATTACTAAACTGAGAAAGTATTACTAAACTGAGAGAGTATTACTCAACTGAGAGAATATTACTAAACTGTGAGAGTATTACTAAACTGAGAGAGTATTACTAACCCGAGAGCGTATTACTAAACTGAGAGAGTATTACTAAACTGAGAGAGTGTTACTAGACTGAGATAGTATTACTCAACTGAGAGAGTATTACTAAACTGAGAGAGTGTTACTACACTGAGAGAGTATTACTAAACTGAGAGAATATTACTAAACTGAGAGAGTATTATTAAACTGAGAGAGCTGAGAGAATATTACTAAACTGAGAGTATATTACTAAACTGAGAGAGTATTACTAAACTGAGAGAGTGTTACTAAACTGAGAGAGTGTTACTAGACTGAGAGAGTATTACTAAATTAAGAGAGTGTTACTAAACTGAGAGAGTATTACTAAACTGAGAGAGCTGAGAGAGTATTACAAGACTGAGAGAGTATTACTAAACAGAGAGAATATTACTAAACTGTGAGAGTATTATTAAACTGAGAGAGTATTACTAACCCGAGAGAGTATTACTAAACTGTGAGAGTATTACTAAACTGAGAGAGTATTACTAACCCGAGAGAGTATTACTAAACTGAGAGAGTATTACTAAACCGAGAGAGTATTACTAAACTGAGAGAATATTACTAAACTGAGAGAGTATTACTAAACTGAGAGAAATGAGAGAATATTACTAAACTGAGAGAATATTACTAAACTGAGAGAGGATTACTAAACTGAGGGAGTATTACTAAACCGAGAGAGTATTACTAACCTGAGAGAGTATTACTAAACTGAGAGAATATTACTAAACTGTGAGAGTATTACTAAACTGAGAGAGTATTACTAACCCGAGAGAGTATTACTAAACTGAGAGAGTATTACTAAACTGAGAGAGTGTTACTAGACTGAGATAGTATTACTCAACTGAGAGAGTATTACTAAACTGAGAGAGTGTTACTAAACTGAGAGAGTATTACTAAACTGAGAGAGCTGAGAGAGTATTACCAAACTGAGAGAATATTACTAAACTGAGAGAATATTACTAAACTGAGAGAATATTACTAAACTGAGAGAGATGAGAGAATATTACTAAACTGAGAGAGTATTACTAAACTGAGAGAATATTACTAAACTGAGAGAGTATTACTAAACTGAGAGAGTATTACTAAACTGAGAGAATATTACTAAACTGAGAGAGTATTATTAAACTGAGGGAGTATTACTAAACCGAGAGAGTATTACTAAACTGAGAGAATATTACTAAACTGAGAGAGTATTACTAAACTGAGAGAAATGAGAGAATATTACTAAACTGAGAGAATATTACTAAACTGAGAGAGGATTACTCGACTGAGAGAGTATTACTAAATTGAGAGAGTGTTACTAAACTGAGAGAGTATTACTAAACTGAGAGAGCTGAGAGAGTATTACAAGACTGAGAGAGTATTACTAAACTGAGAGAGTTTTACTAAACTGAGAAAGTACTACTAACCCGAGAGAGTATTACTAAACTGAGAGAGTATTACTAAACTGAGAGAATATTACTAAACTGAGAGAGCTGAGAGAATATTACTAAACTGAGAGAGTATTACTAAACTGAGAGAATATTACTAAACTGAGAGAGTATTACTAAACTGAGAGAGTGTTACTAAACTGAGAGAAAATTACTCAACGGAGAGATTATTACTCAACTGAGAGAGTATTACTAAACTGAGAGAGTATTACTAAACTGAGAGAGTGTTGCTAGACTGAGATAGTATTACTAAACTGAGAGGATATAACTAAACTGAGACAGTTTTACTAAACTGAGAGAGTGTTACTAGACTGAGAGAGTATTACTAAACAGAGAGAATATTACTAAACTGTGAGAGTATTATTAAACTGAGAGAGTATTACTAACCCGAGAGAGTATTACTAAACTGTGAGAGTATTACTAAACTGAGAGAGTTTTTCTAACCCGAGAGAGTATTACTAAACTGAGAGAGTATTACTAAACTGAGAGAGTATTACTCAACTGAGAGAGTATTACAAAACTGATAGAATATTACTCAACGGAGAGAGTGTTACTAGACTGAGAGAGTATTACTAAACTGAGAGAGTGTTACTAAACTGAGAGAGTATTACTAAACTGAGAGAGCTGAGAGAGTATTACCAAACTGAGAGAATATTACTAAACTGAGAGAATATTACTAAACTGAGAGAGTATTACTAAACTGAGAGAGTATTACTAAACTGAGAGAATATTACTAAACTGAGAGAGTATTACTAAACTGAGAGAGCTGAGAGAATATTACTAAACTGAGAGAATATTACTAAACTGAGAGAGTATTACTAAACTGAGAGAGTATTACTAAACTGAGAGAGTATTACTAAACTAAGAGAATATTACTAAACTGAGAGAGTTTTACTAAACTGAGAGAGCTGAGAGAGTATTACTAAACTGGGGGAGTATTACTAAACCGAGAGAGTATTACTAACCTGAGAGAGTATTACTAAACTGAGAGAATATTACTAAACTGTGAGAGTATTACTAAACTGAGAGAGTATTACTAACCCGAGAGCGTATTACTAAACTGAGAGAGTATTACTAAACTGAGAGAGTGTTACTAGACTGAGATAGTATTACTCAACTGAGAGAGTATTACTAAACTGAGAGAGTGTTACTACACTGAGAGAGTATTACTAAACTGAGAGAATATTACTAAACTGAGAGAGTATAACTAAACTGAGAGAGCTGAGAGAATATTACTAAACTGAGAGAGTGTTACTAGACTGAGAGAGTATTACTAAATTAAGAGAGTGTTACTAAACTGAGAGAGTATTACTAAACTGAGAGAGCTGAGAGAGTATTACAAGACTGAGAGAGTATTACTAAACAGAGAGAATATTACTAAACTGTGAGAGTATTATTAAACTGAGAGAGTATTACTAACCCGAGAGAGTATTACTAAACTGTGAGAGTATTACTAAACTGAGAGAGTATTACTAACCCGAGAGAGTATTACTAAACTGAGAGAGTATTACTAAACTGAGAAAGTATTACTAAACTGAGAGAGTATTACTCAACTGAGAGAGTATTACAAAACAGATAGAATATTACTCAACGGAGAGAGTGTTACTAGACAGAGAGAGTATTACATAACTGAGAGAATATTACTAAACTGAGAGAGTATTACTAAACTGAGAGAGTATTACTAAACTGAGAGAATATTACTAAACTGAGAGAGTATTACTAAACTGAGAGAGCTGAGAGAATATTACTAAACTGAGCGAATATTACTAAACTGAGAGAGTATTACTAAACTGAGGGAGTATTACTAAACCGAGAGAGTATTACTAAACTGAGAGAATATTACTAAACTGAGAGAGTTTTACTAAACTGAGAGAGCTGAGAGAGTATTACTTAACTGGGGGAGTATTACTAAACCGAGAGAGTATTACTAACCTGAGAGAGTATTACTAAACTGAGAGAATATTACTAAACTGTGAGAGTATTACTAAACTGAGAGAGTATTACTAACCCGAGAGCGTATTACTAAACTGAGAGAGTATTACTAAACTGAGAGAGTGTTACTAGACTGAGATAGTATTACTCAACTGAGAGAGTATTACTAAACTGAGAGAGTGTTACTACACTGAGAGAGTATTACTAAACTGAGAGAATATTACTAAACTGAGAGAGTATAACTAAACTGAGAGAGCTGAGAGAATATTACTAAACTGAGAGAATATTACTAAACTGAGAGAGTATTACTAAACTGAGAGAGTGTTACTAAACTGAGAGAGTGTTACTAGACTGAGAGAGTATTACTAAATTAAGAGAGTGTTACTAAACTGAGAGAGTATTACTAAACTGAGAGAGCTGAGAGAGTATTACAAGACTGAGAGAGTATTACTAAACATAGAGAATATTACTAAACTGTGAGAGTATTATTAAACTGAGAGAGTATTACTAACCCGAGAGAGTATTACTAAACTGTGAGAGTATTACTAAACTGAGAGAGTATTACTAACCCGAGAGAGTATTACTAAACTGAGAGAGTATTACTAAACTGAGAAAGTATTACTAAACTGAGAGAGTATTACTCAACTGAGAGAATATTACTAAACTGTGAGAGTATTACTAAACTGAGAGAGTATTACTAACCCGAGAGAGTATTACTAAACTGAGAGAGTATTACTAAACTGAGAGAGTATTACTCAACTGAGAGAGTATTACAAAACTGATAGAATATTACTCAACGGAGAGAGTGTTACTAGACTGAGAGAGTATTACTAAACTGAGAGAGTGTTACTAAACTGAGAGAGTATTACTAAACTGAGAGAGCTGAGAGAGTATTACCAAACTGAGAGAATATTACTAAACTGAGAGAATATTACTAAACTGAGAGAGTATTACTAAACTGAGAGAGTATTACTAAACTGAGAGAATATTACTAAACTGAGAGAGTATTACTAAACTGAGAGAGCTGAGAGAATATTACTAAACTGAGCGAATATTACTAAACTGAGAGAGTATTACTAAACTGAGGGAGTATTACTAAACCGAGAGAGTATTACTAAACTGAGAGAATATTACTAAACTGAGAGAGTTTTACTAAACTGAGAGAGCTGAGAGAGTATTACTAAACTGGGGGAGTATTACTAAACCGAGAGAGTATTACTAACCTGAGAGAGTATTACTAAACTGAGAGAATATTACTAAACTGTGAGAGTATTACTAAACTGAGAGAGTATTACTAACCCGAGAGCGTATTACTAAACTGAGAGAGTATTACTAAACTGAGAGAGTGTTACTAGACTGAGATAGTATTACTCAACTGAGAGAGTATTACTAAACTGAGAGAGTGTTACTACACTGAGAGAGTATTACTAAACTGAGAGAATATTACTAAACTGAGAGAGTATAACTAAACTGAGAGAGCTGAGAGAATATTACTAAACTGAGAGTGTTACTAGACTGAGAGAGTATTACTAAATTAAGAGAGTGTTACTAAACTGAGAGAGTATTACTAAACTGAGAGAGCTGAGAGAGTATTACAAGACTGAGAGAGTATTACTAAACAGAGAGAATATTACTAAACTGTGAGAGTATTATTAAACTGAGAGAGTATTACTAACCCGAGAGAGTATTACTAAACTGTGAGAGTATTACTAAACTGAGAGAGTATTACTAACCCGAGAGAGTATTACTAAACTGAGAGAGTATTACTAAACTGAGAAAGTATTACTAAACTGAGAGAGTATTACTCAACTGAGAGAGTATTACAAAACAGATAGAATATTACTCAACGGAGAGAGTGTTACTAGACAGAGAGAGTATTACATAACTGAGAGAATATTACTAAACTGAGAGAGTATTACTAAACTGAGAGAGTATTACTAAACTGAGAGAATATTACTAAACTGAGAGAGTATTACTAAACTGAGAGAGCTGAGAGAATATTACTAAACTGAGCGAATATTACTAAACTGAGAGAGTATTACTAAACTGAGGGAGTATTACTAAACCGAGAGAGTATTACTAAACTGAGAGAATATTACTAAACTGAGAGAGTTTTACTAAACTGAGAGAGCTGAGAGAGTATTACTAAACTGGGGGAGTATTACTAAACCGAGAGAGTATTACTAACCTGAGAGAGTATTACTAAACTGAGAGAATATTACTAAACTGTGAGAGTATTACTAAACTGAGAGAGTATTACTAACCCGAGAGCGTATTACTAAACTGAGAGAGTATTACTAAACTGAGAGAGTGTTACTAGACTGAGATAGTATTACTCAACTGAGAGAGTATTACTAAACTGAGAGAGTGTTACTACACTGAGAGAGTATTACTAAACTGAGAGAATATTACTAAACTGAGAGAGTATAACTAAACTGAGAGAGCTGAGAGAATATTACTAAACTGAGAGAATATTACTAAACTGAGAGAGTATTACTAAACTGAGAGAGTGTTACTAAACTGAGAGAGTGTTACTAGACTGAGAGAGTATTACTAAATTAAGAGAGTGTTACTAAACTGAGAGAGTATTACTAAACTGAGAGAGCTGAGAGAGTATTACAAGACTGAGAGAGTATTACTAAACAGAGAGAATATTACTAAACTGTGAGAGTATTATTAAACTGAGAGAGTATTACTAACCCGAGAGAGTATTACTAAACTGTGAGAGTATTACTAAACTGAGAGAGTATTACTAACCCGAGAGAGTATTACTAAACTGAGAGAGTATTACTAAACTGAGAAAGTATTACTAAACTGAGAGAGTATTACTCAACTGAGAGAATATTACTAAACTGTGAGAGTATTACTAAACTGAGAGAGTATTACTAACCCGAGAGCGTATTACTAAACTGAGAGAGTATTACTAAACTGAGAGAGTGTTACTAGACTGAGATAGTATTACTCAACTGAGAGAGTATTACTAAACTGAGAGAGTGTTACTACACTGAGAGAGTATTACTAAACTGAGAGAATATTACTAAACTGAGGGAGTATTATTAAACTGAGAGAGCTGAGAGAATATTACTAAACTGAGAGAATATTACTAAACTGAGAGAGTATTACTAAACTGAGAGAGTGTTACTAAACTGAGAGAGTGATACTAGACTGAGAGAGTATTACTAAATTAAGAGAGTGTTACTAAACTGAGAGAGTATTACTAAACTGAGAGAGCTGAGAGAGTATTACAAGACTGAGAGAGTATTACTAAACAGAGCGAATATTACTAAACTGTGAGAGTATTATTAAACTGAGAGAGTATTACTAACCCGAGAGAGTATTACTAAACTGTGGGAGTATTACTAAACTGAGAGAGTATTACTAACCTGAGAGAGTATTACTAAACTGAGAGAGTATTACTAAACTGAGAAAGTATTACTAAACTGAGAGAGTATTACTCAACTGAGAGAGTATTACAAAACTGATAGAATATTACTCAACGGAGAGAGTGTTACTAGACAGAGAGAGTATTACATAACTGAGAGAGTGTTACTAAACTGAGAGAGTATTACTAAACTGAGAGAGCTGAGAGAGTATTACCAAACTGAGAGAATATTACTAAACTGAGAGAATATTACTAAACTGAGAAAGTATTACTAAACTGAGAGAATATTACTAAACTGAGAGAGTATTACTAAACTGAGAGAGTATTACTAAACTGAGAGAATATTACTAAACTGAGAGAGTATTATTAAACTGAGGGAGTATTACTAAACCGAGAGAGTATTACTAAACTGAGAGAATATTACTAAACTGAGAGAGTATTACTAAACTGAGAGAAATGAGAGAATATTACTAAACTGAGAGAATATTACTAAACTGAGAGAGGATTACTCGACTGAGAGAGTATTACTAAATTGAGAGAGTGTTACTAAACTGAGAGAGTATTACTAAACTGAGAGAGCTGAGAGAGTATTACAAGACTGAGAGAGTATTACTAAACTGAGAGAGTTTTACTAAACTGAGAAAGTACTACTAACCCGAGAGAGTATTACTAAACTGAGAGAGTATTACTAAACTGAGAGAATATTACTAAACTGAGATTACTAAACTGAGAGAGTATTACTAAACTGAGAGAATATTACTAAACTGAGAGAGTATTACTAAACTGAGAGAGTGTTACTAGACTGAGATAGTATTACTCAACTGAGAGAGTATTACTAAACTGAGAGAGTGTTACTACACTGAGAGAGTATTACTAAACTGAGAGAATATTACTAAACTGAGAGAGTATAACTAAACTGAGAGAGCTGAGAGAATATTACTAAACTGAGAGAATATTACTAAACTGAGAGAGTATTACTAAACTGAGAGAGTGTTACTAAACTGAGAGAGTGTTACTAGACTGAGAGAGTATTACTAAACTAAGAGAGTGTTACTAAACTGAGAGAGTATTACTAAACTGAGAGAGCTGAGAGAGTATTACAAGACTGAGAGAGTATTACTAAACAGAGAGAATATTACTAAACTGTGAGAGTATTATTAAACTGAGAGAGTATTACTAACCCGAGAGAGTATTACTAAACTGTGAGAGTATTACTAAACTGAGAGAGTATTACTAACCCGAGAGAGTATTACTAAACTGAGAGAGTATTACTAAACTGAGAAAGTATTACTAAACTGAGAGAGTATTACTCAACTGAGAGAATATTACTAAACTGTGAGAGTATTACTAAACTGAGAGAGTATTACTAACCCGAGAGCGTATTACTAAACTGAGAGAGTATTACTAAACTGAGAGAGTGTTACTAGACTGAGATAGTATTACTCAACTGAGAGAGTATTACTAAACTGAGAGAGTGTTACTACACTGAGAGAGTATTACTAAACTGAGAGAATATTACTAAACTGAGGGAGTATTATTAAACTGAGAGAGCTGAGAGAATATTACTAAACTGAGAGAATATTACTAAACTGAGAGAGTATTACTAAACTGAGAGAGTGTTACTAAACTGAGAGAGTGTTACTAGACTGAGAGAGTATTACTAAATTAAGAGAGTGTTACTAAACTGAGAGAGTATTACTAAACTGAGAGAGCTGAGAGAGTATTACAAGACTGAGAGAGTATTACTAAACAGAGAGAATATTACTAAACTGTGAGAGTATTACTAACCCGAGAGAGTATTACTAAACTGTGAGAGTATTACTAAACTGAGAGAGTATTACTAACCCGAGAGAGTATTACTAAACTGAGAGAGTATTACTAAACTGAGAAAGTATTACTAAACTGAGAGAGTATTACATAACTGAGAGAGTGTTACTAAACTGAGAGAGTATTACTCAACGGAGAGAGTGTTACTAGACAGAGAGAGTATTACATAACTGAGAGAGTGTTACTAAACTGAGAGAGTATTACTAAACTGAGAGAGCTGAGAGAGTATTACCAAACTGAGAGAATATTACTAAACTGAGAGAATATTACTAAACTGAGAGAGCTGAGAGAATATTACTAAACTGAGAGAGTATTACTAAACTGAGAGAATATTACTAAACTGAGAGAGAATTACTAAACTGAGAGAGTATTACTAAACTGAGAGAATATTACTAAACT
>NW_027256044.1:0-107876 GCF_045679555.1 Salvelinus alpinus
TATTGGTGCTCTGTACAGTAACAACAGGGTCTGGTGCTCTGTACAGTAACAACAGGGTCTGGGTCACCTCTGCCCAAAAGCAAAACGCTGTATTAAGTTTCCTTTCTGTAATTCTCTCTAAGCCCAGCAGGGGGATCCCTTTCTCCATAACATTACCATAAAGAGTAGCTTCATATCCTCTTCATACTGTAAGATTGTTTTCTTCACTATAGTAAAGAGTACGTGGTATATTATGAGTTAATGTATACCAGATGTGTCTAGAATACCTAACCTATTCTATGTTACATAATACTGAGAGGTGAACTATTCTATGTTACATAATACTGAGAGGAGAACTATTCTATGTTACATAATACTGATGTCTGTGTTATACGTGTCTGTCTGTCTGTCTCTGTCTGTCTGTCTGTCTGTCTGTCTGTTATACGTGTTTGTCTGTCTGTCTGTCTGTTTGTTATACTTTGTTTGTCTCTCTGTCTGTCCGTTATACGGGGCATTATAAAAGTTTTCAGTCCCATTAACTTTTTCCACATTTTGTTACGTTACAGGCTTATTCTCAAATGTATTAAATCAGTTTTTCCTCTTATCAATCTACACACAATACCACATCATTTTACATAAGTATTCAGACCCTTTGCTATTAGACTCGAAATTGAGCTCAGGAACATCCTGTGTCCATTGATCATCCTTGAGATGTTGCTACAACTTGATTGGAGTCCACCTGTGGTAAATTCAATTGATTTACATGATTTGGAAAGGTACACACCTGTCTATATAAAGGTCCCACAGTTGACAGTGCATGTCAGAGTAAAAACCAAGCCATGAGGTCGAAGGAATTGTCCTTAGAGCTCTGAGACAGGATTGTGTCGAGGCACAGATCTGGGAAATGGTGCCAGCAAATGTCTGCATTATTGAAGGTCCCCAAGAACACAGTGGCCTCCATCATTCTTACATGGAAGAAGTTTGGAACCACCAAGAGTCTTCCTAGAGCTGGCCGCCCGGCCAAACTGAGCAATCGGGGGAGAAGGGCCTTGGTCAGGGAGGTGACCAAGAACCCGATGGTCATTCTGACAGAACTCCAGAGTTCCTCTGTGGAGATGGTTGTCCTTCTGAAAGGTTCTCCCATCTCTGCAGCACTCCACCAATCAGGCCTTTATGGTAGAGTGGCTAGACAGAAGACACTCCTCAGTAAAAGGCACATGACAGCCTGCTTGGATTTGCCAAATGGCCCCTAAAGGACTCTGACCTTGAGAAACAAGATTCTCTGGTCTGATGAAACCAAGATTGAACTCTTTGCCCTGAATGTCAAGCTTCACGTCTAGAGGAATCCTGGCACCATCCCTACAGTGAAGCATGGTGGTGGCAGCATCATGCTGTGAGGATGTTTTTCAGCGGCAGGGAGACTAGTCAGGAACGAGGTAAAGATGAACGGAACAAAGTACAGAGAGATACTTGATGAAAACCTGCTGCAGAGCGCTCAGGACCTCAGACTGGGGCGAAGGTTCACCTTCCAACAGGACAACAATCCTAATCACACAGCCAAGACAACGCAGGAGTGGCTTCGGGACAAGTCTCTGAATGTCCTTGAGTGGCCCAGTTAGAGCCCGGACTTGAACCTGATCTAACATCTTTGGAGAAACCTGAAAATAGCTGTGCAGCAACGCTCCCCATCCAACCTGACAGAGCTTGAGAGGGTTTGCAGAGAAGAATGTGAGAAACTCCCCAAATACAGGTGTGCCAAGCTTGTAGCGTCATAGCCATGAAGACTCAAGGATGCCAAAGGTTCTTCAACAAAGTACTGAGTAAAGGGTCTGAATACTTATGTAAATGTCATATTTCCGTTTTTTATTATTTAATACATTAGCAGAAATGTCTAAAAACCTGTTTTTGCTTTGTCATTATGAGGTATTGTATGTAGATTGATGAGGGGAATTCTTTTTTTAAATCCATTTTAGAATAAGGCTGTAACATAACAAAATGTGGATCAAGTCAAGGGGTCTGAATACTTTCTGAATGCACTGTAAGCCTTGTTGTGCCAAAAGCAGAAGGAGAGTCATCCCCCATTGATTTACTATCTCTTTCCTGGCTGCTCCCCAAAGCCCGATCTCTGTTCCCATGTCAGAGGCTCCCGAGCCAATCAGAGCACTTCTGGGCCACAACCGTCTGAAATAGTAACAATGTGCTGGGTTGGCATGTGCTGCTGTCAGCTCCACCTCTACTGCTGCGTAGTCAGTATAGTACTATCAGCCATCCGGGCTGGGCTGGGGAGAGAGGGGGAGAGAGGGAACACGTTAAGCACTTGATGACAGAGCTGTAGTTTGTGTGTTCAGGCTGTTTTCTCAGCTGCACTTCTAGTTTGTCTCCTCATCCTCCTGGTCCTATTTAATAACTGGCTTGATACTCCATGCCTCAAGCACAGAGCACCCGCATAGTTTCAAACTCCCTGCTGAACCAATTAGAAGGCTGTGTTCCTCAACGACATCAGCTAACAGAGAGAGAGAAGAAGAACATGGTGGGACTTTGATCAGGACTTTGACCTAGTTTTCCAATCTCTAACTGTTCTTAATTAACTCCCTGTAAGTCCCTGGGTGTAGAGACATTATCCAGCTCGTGTCCCTAATGCCACCCTATTCCCTATATAGTGCACTGCTTTAGACCAGAGCCCTATTCCCTATATAGTGCACTGCTTTAGACCAGAGCCCTATTCCCTATATAGTGCACTGCTTTAGACCAGAGCCCTATTCCCTATATAGTGCACTGCTTTAGACCAGAGCCCTATTCCCTATATAGTGCACTGCTTTAGACTACAGCCCTATGGGCCCTGGTTCAAAGTATTGCACTGTATAAAGGAGCGGGTGCCATTTGGGACGAAAACACTATCCAGGCTCTGGCTCAACAACAGCGTTGTTTCATGGATGCATAAGCAGATTTCTGTTGAGGCACTGGAAACCCCCAGCACATGACTGTGGTTATGACATTAGTCCAGCTTCTCCCTGACTCTGAGTCATCCATGGGAGTCTAGTAAAGGACACCTGCCAGTCTAGACTAACGTTCACCACTGGGGATAGGACCGTTGATTAAGAATGAAGGGGGGGGGGGTCTTTACGGGACCACGTCAGTATAATCTTACTGTTAGCTCAGCTACCATCGATCCTGTTCACACAGTCATCAGAACCTCTCTCCCTCCCTCCTCTCTTTCTCTCTCTCCCCCCCTCTCCCTCTTCCTCTTTCTCACTCTTTCCCTATCTCTCTCTCTTCCCCTTTCTCTCTCTCCCTCCTCTCTTTCTCTCTCTCCCTCCCCCTCTCCCTCTTCCTCTTTCTCTCTCACTCTTCCTCTTTCTCTCTCTCCCTCCTCTCTTTCTCTCTCTCCCTCTTTCTCTCCCTCCCTCTTCCTCTTTCTCTCTCTCCCTCCTCTCTTTCTCTCTCCCCCCCTCTCTCCCTCTCTCTTCCTCTTTCTCTCTCTCTCCCCCTCTCTCTCTTCCTCTTTCCCTCCCCCTCTTCCTTTTTCTATCTCTCTCTCCCTCCCCCTCTCTCTCTCTTCCTCTTTCTCTCTCCCTCCGCCTCTCTCTCTCTTCCTCTTTCTCTCTCCCTCCGCCTCTCTCTTCCTCCCCCTTTCTCTATCTTCCTTTTTCTTTCTCTCTCGCTCTCTCTCTCTTTGTCTTCCTCTCTCTCTCTCTTTCTCTCTCTCTCCCTCTCCTCATGTTTGGCTAGCCTCTTCTTCCATAATAAAGTGCATGTCACGGGCAGCCGCCCAAGTCTTCACGGCAGCCACACACACACACACACACACACACGCACACACACAGTGTGGGAAAGAAAGAGCGTTTGACACTTAGCCTACTCTGTGGAAGCCATTCTTTACAGTGAAGTTTTTATGACTGTGGATATTCCATGTCGGGGGAAGGTCAAGCCTGGTACAGTAGATTAGGGAGATTCTTCTGAGTGGTTGTTTTCTTAATGCATTATAAAAATGTTGTACATTCGGTCTTATACTTCATTCAAGTCCATGTTTCTCCAGAAATGAATGTTAGAAACCTTCAATGTACAATAGGACTGTGGAGGGAGAGAGGACTGTGGGGGGAGAGAGGGATGTGGGGGGATGTGGGGGAGAGAGGGATGTGGAGGAATGTGGAGGGAGAGAGGGATGTGGAGGGATGTGGAGGGAGAGAGGGATGTGGAGGGATGTGGAGGGAGAGAGGAATGTGGAGGGAGAGAGGAATGTGGAGGGAGAGAGGGATGTGGGGGGAGAGAGGGATGTGGGGGGATGTGGGGGAGAGAGGGATGTGGAGGAATGTGGAGGGAGAGAGGGATGTGGAGGGATGTGGAGGGAGAGAGGGATGTGGAGGGATGTGGAGGGAGAGAGGAATGTGGAGGGAGAGAGGAATGTGGAGGGAGAGAGGGATGTGGAGGGAGAGAGGAATGTGGAGGAATGTGGAGGGAGAGAGGAATGTGGAGGGAGAGAGGGATGTGGAGGGAGAGAGGGATGTGGAGGGAGAGAGGAATGTGGAGGGAGAGCGGAATGTGGAGGGAGAGAGGGATGTGGAGGGATGTGGAGGGAGAGAGGGATGTGGAGGGATGTGGAGGGAGAGAGGAATGTGGAGGAATGTGGAGGGAGAGAGGAATGTGGAGGGAGAGCGGAATGTGGAGGGAGAGAGGAATGTGGAGGGAGAGCGGAATGTGGAGGGAGAGAGGAATGTGGAGGGAGAGGGGATGTGGAGGGAGAGAGGAATGTGGAGGGAGAGAGGAATGTGGAGGGAGAGAGGAATGTGGAGGAATGTGGAGGGAGAGAGGAATGTGGAGGGAGAGAGGAATGTGGAGGGAGAGAGGAATGAGGAGGGAGAGAGGGATGTGGAGGGAGAGGGGGATGTGGAGGGAGAGAGGAATGTGGAGGGAGAGAGGGATGTGGAGGGATGTGGAGGGAGAGAGGAATGTGGAGGGAGAGAGGAATGTGGAGGAATGTGGAGGGAGAGAGGAATGTGAAAGGAGAGAGGATTTGTGGAGGGAGAGCGGAATGTGGAGGGAGAGAGGGATGTGGAGGGAGAGAGGGATGTGGGGGGATGTGGAGGGAGAGAGGAATGTGGAGGAATGTGGAGGGAGAGAGGAATGTGGAGGGAGAGAGGAATGTGGAGGGAGAGCGGAATGTGGAGGGAGAGAGGGATGTGGAGGGAGAGAGGAATGTGGAGGGAGAGAGGGATGTGGGGGGGATGTGGAGGGAGAGAGGAATGTGGAGGGAGAGAGGGATGTGGAGGGAGAGAGGAATGTGGAGGGAGAGCGGAATGTGGAGGGAGAGGGGATGTGGAGGGAGAGAGGAATGTGGAGGGAGAGAGGAATGTGGAGGGAGAGAGGAATGTGGAGGAATGTGGAGGGAGAGAGGAATGTGGAGGGAGAGAGGAATGTGGAGGGAGAGAGGAATGTGGAGGGAGAGAGGAATGTGGAGGGAGAGAGGGATGTGGAGGGAGAGAGGAATGTGGAGGGAGAGAGGGATGTGGAGGGAGAGAGGAATGTGGAGGGAGAGAGGAATGTGGAGGAATGTGGAGGGAGAGAGGAATGTGAAAGGAGAGAGGATTTGTGGAGGGAGAGCGGAATGTGGAGGGAGAGAGGGATGTGGAGGGAGAGAGGGATGTGGGGGGATGTGGAGGGAGAGAGGGATGTGGGGGGATGTGGAGGGAGAGAGGAATGTGGAGGAATGTGGAGGGAGAGAGGAATGTGGAGGGAGAGAGGAATGTGGAGGGAGAGCGGAATGTGGAGGGAGAGAGGGATGTGGAGGGAGAGAGGAATGTGGAGGGAGAGAGGGATGTGGAGGGAGAGAGGAATGTGGAGGGAGAGAGGGATGTGGGGGGGATGTGGAGGGAGAGAGGAATGTGGAGGGAGAGAGGGATGTGGAGGGATGTGGAGGGAGAGAGGAATGTGGAGGGAGAGAGGAATGTGAAAGGAGAGAGGATTTGTGGAGGGAGAGCGGAATGTGGAGGGAGAGAGGGATGTGGAGGGAGAGAGGGATGTGGGGGGATGTGGAGGGAGAGAGGAATGTGGAGGAATGTGGAGGGAGAGAGGAATGTGGAGGGAGAGAGGAATGTGGAGGGAGAGCGGAATGTGGAGGGAGAGAGGGATGTGGAGGGAGAGAGGAATGTGGAGGGAGAGAGGGATGTGGGGGGATGTGGAGGGAGAGAGGAATGTGGAGGAATGTGGAGGGAGAGAGGAATGTGGAGGGAGAGAGGAATGTGGAGGGAGAGCGGAATGTGGAGGGAGAGAGGGATGTGGAGGGAGAGAGGAATGTGGAGGGAGAGAGGAATGTGGAGGGAGAGAGGAATGTGGAGGGAGAGAGGGATGTGGGGGGATGTGGAGGGAGAGAGGAATGTGGAGTGAGAGAGGGATGTGGAGGGATGTGGAGGGAGAGAGGAATGTGGAGGGAGAGAGGAATGTGGAGGGAGAGAGGAATGTGGAGGGAGAGCGGAATGTGCAGGGAGAGAGGGATGTGGAGGGAGAGAGGAATTTGGAGGGAGAGAGGAATGTGGAGGGAGAGAGGGATGTGGAGGGAGAGAGGAATGTGGAGGGATGTGGAGGGAGAGCGGAATGTGGAGGGAGAGCGGAATGTGGAGGGAGAGCGGAATGTGGAGGGAGAGAGGGATGTGGAGGGAGAGAGGAATGTGGAGGGAGAGGGGATGTGGAGGGATGTGGAGGGATGTGGAGGGAGAGAGGAATGTAGAGGAATGTGGAGGGAGAGAGGAATGTGAAAGGAGAGAGGAATGTGGAGGGAGAGAGGGATGTGGAGGGAGAGAGGAATGTGGAGGAAGAGAGGGATGTGGAGGGAGAGAAGGATGTGGGGGGATGTGGAGGGAGAGAGGAATGTGGAGGGAGAGAGGACTGTGGGGGGAGAGAGGGATGTGGAGGGAGAGAGGGATGTGGGGGAGAGAGGGATGTGGAGGAATGTGGAGGGAGAGAGGGATGTGGAGGGATGTGGAGGGAGAGAGGGATGTGGAGGGATGTGGAGGGAGAGAGGAATGTGGAGGAATGTGGAGGGAGAGAGGAATGTGGAGGGAGAGAGGAATGTGGAGGGAGAGAGGGATATGGAGGGAGAGAGGGATGTGGGGGGATGTGGGGGAGAGAGGGATGTGGAGGAATGTGGAGGGAGAGAGGAATGTGGAGGGAGAGCGGAATGTGGAGGGAGAGAGGGATATGGAGGGAGAGAGGGATGTGGGGGGATGTGGGGGAGACAGGGATGTGGAGGAATGTGGAGGGAGAGAGGAATGTGGAGGGAGAGAGGAATGTGGAGGGAGAGAGGAATGTGGAGGGGGAGAGGGATGTGGAGGGAGAGAGGAATGTGGAGGGAGAGAGGAATGTGGAGGAATGTGGAGGGAGAGAGGAATGTGAAAGGAGAGAGGATTTGTGGAGGGAGAGCGGAATGTGGAGGGAGAGAGGGATGTGGAGGGAGAGAGGGATGTGGGGGGATGTGGAGGGAGAGAGGAATGTGGAGGAATGTGGAGGGAGAGAGGAATGTGGAGGGAGAGAGGAATGTGGAGGGAGAGCGGAATGTGGAGGGAGAGAGGGATGTGGAGGGAGAGAGGAATGTGGAGGGAGAGAGGGATGTGGAGGGAGAGAGGAATGTGGAGGGAGAGAGGGATGTGGAGGGAGAGAGGAATGTGGAGGGAGAGCGGAATGTGGAGGGAGAGAGGAATGTGGAGGGAGAGGGGATGTGGAGGGAGAGAGGAATGTGGAGGGAGAGAGGAATGTGGAGGGAGAGAGGAATGTGGAGGAATGTGGAGGGAGAGAGGAATGTGGAGGGAGAGAGGAATGTGGAGGGAGAGAGGAATGAGGAGGGAGAGAGGGATGTGGAGGGAGAGAGGGATGTGGAGGGAGAGAGGAATGTGGAGGGAGAGAGGGATGTGGAGGGAGAGAGGAATGTGGAGGGAGAGAGGAATGTGGAGGAATGTGGAGGGAGAGAGGAATGTGAAAGGAGAGAGGATTTGTGGAGGGAGAGCGGAATGTGGAGGGAGAGAGGGATGTGGAGGGAGAGAGGGATGTGGGGGGATGTGGAGGGAGAGAGGGATGTGGGGGGATGTGGAGGGAGAGAGGAATGTGGAGGAATGTGGAGGGAGAGAGGAATGTGGAGGGAGAGAGGAATGTGGAGGGAGAGCGGAATGTGGAGGGAGAGAGGGATGTGGAGGGAGAGAGGAATGTGGAGGGAGAGAGGAATGTGGAGGGAGAGAGGGATGTGGAGGGAGAGAGGAATGTGGAGGGAGAGAGGGATGTGGGGGGGATGTGGAGGGAGAGAGGAATGTGGAGGGAGAGAGGGATGTGGAGGGATGTGGAGGGAGAGAGGAATGTGGAGGGAGAGAGGAATGTGAAAGGAGAGAGGATTTGTGGAGGGAGAGCGGAATGTGGAGGGAGAGAGGGATGTGGAGGGAGAGAGGGATGTGGGGGGATGTGGAGGGAGAGAGGAATGTGGAGGAATGTGGAGGGAGAGAGGAATGTGGAGGGAGAGAGGAATGTGGAGGGAGAGCGGAATGTGGAGGGAGAGAGGGATGTGGAGGGAGAGAGGAATGTGGAGGGAGAGAGGGATGTGGGGGGATGTGGAGGGAGAGAGGAATGTGGAGGAATGTGGAGGGAGAGAGGAATGTGGAGGGAGAGAGGAATGTGGAGGGAGAGCGGAATGTGGAGGGAGAGAGGGATGTGGAGGGAGAGAGGAATGTGGAGGGAGAGAGGAATGTGGAGGGAGAGAGGAATGTGGAGGGAGAGAGGGATGTGGGGGGATGTGGAGGGAGAGAGGAATGTGGAGTGAGAGAGGGATGTGGAGGGATGTGGAGGGAGAGAGGAATGTGGAGGGAGAGAGGAATGTGGAGGGAGAGAGGGATGTGGAGGGAGAGAGGGATGTGGGGGGATGTGGAGGGAGAGAGGAATGTGGAGGAATGTGGAGGGAGAGAGGAATGTGGAGGGAGAGAGGAATGTGGAGGGAGAGCGGAATGTGCAGGGAGAGAGGGATGTGGAGGGAGAGAGGAATTTGGAGGGAGAGAGGAATGTGGAGGGAGAGAGGGATGTGGAGGGAGAGAGGAATGTGGAGGGAGAGAGGGATGTGGGGGGATGTGGAGGGAGAGCGGAATGTGGAGGGAGAGCGGAATGTGGAGGGAGAGCGGAATGTGGAGGGAGAGAGGGATGTGGAGGGAGAGAGGAATGTGGAGGGAGAGGGGATGTGGAGGGATGTGGAGGGATGTGGAGGGAGAGAGGAATGTAGAGGAATGTGGAGGGAGAGAGGAATGTGAAAGGAGAGAGGAATGTGGAGGGAGAGAGGGATGTGGAGGGAGAGAGGAATGTGAAGGAAGAGAGGGATGTGGAGGGAGAGAAGGATGTGGGGGGATGTGGAGGGAGAGAGGAATGTGGAGGGAGAGAGGACTGTGGGGGGAGAGAGGGATGTGGAGGGAGAGAGGGATGTGGGGGAGAGAGGGATGTGGAGGAATGTGGAGGGAGAGAGGGATGTGGAGGGATGTGGAGGGAGAGAGGGATGTGGAGGGATGTGGAGGGATGTGGAGGGATGTGGAGGGATGTGGAGGGAGAGAGGAATGTGGAGGAATGTGGAGGGAGAGAGGAATGTGGAGGGAGAGAGGAATGTGGAGGGAGAGAGGGATATGGAGGGAGAGAGGGATGTGGGGGGATGTGGGGGAGAGAGGGATGTGGAGGAATGTGGAGGGAGAGAGGAATGTGGAGGGAGAGCGGAATGTGGAGGGAGAGAGGGATATGGAGGGAGAGAGGGATGTGGGGGGATGTGGGGGAGACAGGGATGTGGAGGAATGTGGAGGGAGAGAGGAATGTGGAGGGAGAGAGGAATGTGGAGGGAGAGAGGAATGTGGAGGGGGAGAGGGATGTGGAGGGAGAGAGGGATGTGGGGGGATGTGGAGGGAGAGAGGAATGTGGCGGGAGAGCGGAATGTGGAGGGAGAGCGGGATGTGGAGGGAGAGAGGGATGTGGAGGGAGAGAGGAATGTGGAGGGAGAGAGGAATGTGGAGGAATGTGGAGGGAGAGAGGATAGTGGAGGGAGAGAGGGATGTGGAGGGAGTGAGGGATGTGAGGGAGAGAGGGATGTGGAGGGAGTGAGGGATGTGGAGGGAGAGAGGGATGTGGAGGGAGAGAGGAATGTGGGGGGATGTGGAGGGAGAGCGGGATGTGGAGGGAGAGAGGAATGTGGAGGGAGAGCGGAATGTGGAGGGAGAGCGGAATGTGGAGGGAGAGGGGATGTGGAGGGAGAGAGGAATGTGGAGGGAGAGAGGAATGTGGAGGGAGAGAGGAATGTGGAGGAATGTGGAGGGAGAGAGGAATGTGGAGGGAGAGCGGAATGTGGAGGGAGAGAGGGATGTGGAGGGAGAGAGGAATGTGGAGGGAGAGAGGAATGTGGAGGGAGAGAGGGATGTGGAGGGAGAGAGGAATGTGGAGGGAGAGAGGGTATGTGGGGGGGATGTGGAGGGAGAGAGGAATGTGGAGGGAGAGAGGGATGTGGAGGGATGTGGAGGGAGAGAGGAATGTGGAGGGAGAGAGGAATGTGAAAGGAGAGAGGATTTGTGGAGGGAGAGCGGAATGTGGAGGGAGAGAGGGATGTGGGGGGATGTGGAGGGAGAGAGGAATGTGGAGGAATGTGGAGGGAGAGAGGAATGTGGAGGGAGAGAGGAATGTGGAGGGAGAGCGGAATGTGGAGGGAGAGAGGGATGTGGAGGGAGAGAGGAATGTGGAGGGAGAGAGGGATGTGGGGGGATGTGGAGGGAGAGAGGAATGTGGAGGAATGTGGAGGGAGAGAGGAATGTGGAGGGAGAGCGGAATGTGGAGGGAGAGAGGGATGTGGAGGGAGAGAGGAATGTGGAGGGAGAGAGGAATGTGGAGGGAGAGAGGAATGTGGAGGGAGAGAGGGATGTGGAGGGAGAGAGGGATGTGGGGGGATGTGGAGGGAGAGAGGAATGTGGAGTGAGAGAGGGATGTGGAGGGATGTGGAGGGAGAGAGGAATGTGGAGGGAGAGAGGAATGTGGAGGGAGAGAGGGATGTGGAGGGAGAGAGGGATGTGGGGGGATGTGGAGGGAGAGAGGAATGTGGAGGAATGTGGAGGGAGAGAGGAATGTGGAGGGAGAGAGGAATGTGGAGGGAGAGCGGAATGTGCAGGGAGAGAGGGATGTGGAGGGAGAGAGGAATTTGGAGGGAGAGAGGAATGTGGAGGGAGAGAGGGATGTGGAGGGAGAGAGGAATGTGGAGGGAGAGAGGGATGTGGGGGGATGTGGAGGGAGAGCGGAATGTGGAGGGAGAGCGGAATGTGGAGGGAGAGCGGAATGTGGGAGGGAGAGAGGGATGTGGAGGGAGAGAGGAATGTGGAGGGAGAGGGGATGTGGAGGGATGTGGAGGGATGTGGAGGGAGAGAGGAATGTAGAGGAATGTGGAGGGAGAGAGGAATGTGAAAGGAGAGAGGAATGTGGAGGGAGAGAGGGATGTGGAGGGAGAGAGGAATGTGGAGGAAGAGAGGGATGTGGAGGGAGAGAAGGATGTGGGGGGATGTGGAGGGAGAGAGGAATGTGGAGGGAGAGAGGACTGTGGGGGGAGAGAGGGATGTGGAGGGAGAGAGGGATGTGGGGGAGAGAGGGATGTGGAGGAATGTGGAGGGAGAGAGGGATGTGGAGGGATGTGGAGGGAGAGAGGGATGTGGAGGGATGTGGAGGGATGTGGAGGGATGTGGAGGGAGAGAGGAATGTGGAGGAATGTGGAGGGAGAGAGGAATGTGGAGGGAGAGAGGAATGTGGAGGGAGAGAGGGATATGGAGGGAGAGAGGGATGTGGGGGGATGTGGGGGAGAGAGGGATGTGGAGGAATGTGGAGGGAGAGAGGAATGTGGAGGGAGAGCGGAATGTGGAGGGAGAGAGGGATATGGAGGGAGAGAGGGATGTGGGGGGATGTGGGGGAGACAGGGATGTGGAGGAATGTGGAGGGAGAGAGGAATGTGGAGGGGGAGAGGGATGTGGAGGGAGAGAGGGATGTGGGGGGATGTGGAGGGAGAGAGGAATGTGGCGGGAGAGCGGAATGTGGAGGGAGAGCGGGATGTGGAGGGAGAGAGGGATGTGGAGGGAGAGAGGAATGTGGAGGGAGAGAGGAATGTGGAGGAATGTGGAGGGAGAGAGGATAGTGGAGGGAGAGAGGGATGTGGAGGGAGTGAGGGATGTGAGGGAGAGAGGGATGTGGAGGGAGTGAGGGATGTGGAGGGAGAGAGGGATGTGGAGGGAGAGAGGAATGTGGGGGGATGTGGAGGGAGAGAGGGATGTGGAGGGAGAGAGGAATGTGGAGGGAGAGAGGAATGTGGAGGGAGAGGGGATGTGGAGGGAGAGAGGAATGTGAAGGGAGAGAGGAATGTGGAGGGAGAGAGGAATGTGGAGGAATGTGGAGGGAGAGAGGAATGTGGAGGGAGAGAGGAATGTGGAGGGAGAGAGGAATGAGGAGGGAGAGAGGGATGTGGAGGGAGAGAGGGATGTGGAGGGAGAGAGGAATGTGGAGGGAGAGAGGGATGTGGAGGGAGAGAGGAATGTGGAGGGAGAGAGGAATGTGGAGGAATGTGGAGGGAGAGAGGAATGTGAAAGGAGAGAGGATTTGTGGAGGGAGAGCGGAATGTGGAGGGAGAGAGGGATGTGGAGGGAGAGAGGGATGTGGGGGGATGTGGAGGGAGAGAGGGATGTGGAGGGAGAGAGGAATGTGGAGGAATGTGGAGGGAGAGAGGAATGTGGAGGGAGAGAGGAATGTGGAGGGAGAGAGGAATGTGGAGGGGGAGAGGGATGTGGAGGGAGAGAGGGATGTGGGGGGATGTGGAGGGAGAGAGGAATGTGGCGGGAGAGCGGAATGTGGAGGGAGAGCGGGATGTGGAGGGAGAGAGGGATGTGGAGGGAGAGAGGAATGTGGAGGGAGAGAGGAATGTGGAGGAATGTGGAGGGAGAGAGGATAGTGGAGGGAGAGAGGGATGTGGAGGGAGTGAGGGATGTGAGGGAGAGAGGGATGTGGAGGGAGTGAGGGATGTGGAGGGAGAGAGGGATGTGGAGGGAGAGAGGAATGTGGGGGGATGTGGAGGGAGAGAGGAATGTGGAGGGAGAGAGGAATGTGGAGGGAGAGGGGATGTGGAGGGAGAGAGGAATGTGGAGGGAGAGAGGAATGTGGAGGGAGAGAGGAATGTGGAGGAATGTGGAGGGAGAGAGGAATGTGGAGGGAGAGAGGAATGTGGAGGGAGAGAGGAATGTGGAGGGAGAGAGGAATGAGGAGGGAGAGAGGGATGTGGAGGGAGAGAGGAATGTGGAGGGAGAGAGGGATGTGGAGGGAGAGAGGAATGTGGAGGGAGAGAGGAATGTGGAGGAATGTGGAGGGAGAGAGGAATGTGAAAGGAGAGAGGATTTGTGGAGGGAGAGCGGAATGTGGAGGGAGAGAGGGATGTGGAGGGAGAGAGGGATGTGGGGGGATGTGGAGGGAGAGAGGGATGTGGGGGGATGTGGAGGGAGAGAGGAATGTGGAGGAATGTGGAGGGAGAGAGGAATGTGGAGGGAGAGAGGAATGTGGAGGGAGAGCGGAATGTGGAGGGAGAGAGGGATGTGGAGGGAGAGAGGAATGTGGAGGGAGAGAGGAATGTGGAGGGAGAGAGGGATGTGGAGGGAGAGAGGAATGTGGAGGGAGAGAGGAATGTGGAGGGAGAGAGGGATGTGGGGGGGATGTGGAGGGAGAGAGGAATGTGGAGGGAGAGAGGGATGTGGAGGGATGTGGAGGGAGAGAGGAATGTGGAGGGAGAGAGGAATGTGAAAGGAGAGAGGATTTGTGGAGGGAGAGCGGAATGTGGAGGGAGAGAGGGATGTGGAGGGAGAGAGGGATGTGGGGGGATGTGGAGGGAGAGAGGAATGTGGAGGAATGTGGAGGGAGAGAGGAATGTGGAGGGAGAGAGGAATGTGGAGGGAGAGCGGAATGTGGAGGGAGAGAGGGATGTGGAGGGAGAGAGGAATGTGGAGGGAGAGAGGGATGTGGGGGGATGTGGAGGGAGAGAGGAATGTGGAGGAATGTGGAGGGAGAGAGGAATGTGGAGGGAGAGAGGAATGTGGAGGGAGAGCGGAATGTGGAGGGAGAGAGGGATGTGGAGGGAGAGAGGAATGTGGAGGGAGAGAGGAATGTGGAGGGAGAGAGGAATGTGGAGGGAGAGAGGGATGTGGGGGGATGTGGAGGGAGAGAGGAATGTGGAGTGAGAGAGGGATGTGGAGGGATGTGGAGGGAGAGAGGAATGTGGAGGGAGAGAGGAATGTGGAGGGAGAGAGGGATGTGGAGGGAGAGAGGGATGTGGGGGGATGTGGAGGGAGAGAGGAATGTGGAGGAATGTGGAGGGAGAGAGGAATGTGGAGGGAGAGAGGAATGTGGAGGGAGAGCGGAATGTGCAGGGAGAGAGGGATGTGGAGGGAGAGAGGAATTTGGAGGGAGAGAGGAATGTGGAGGGAGAGAGGGATGTGGAGGGAGAGAGGAATGTGGAGGGAGAGAGGGATGTGGGGGGATGTGGAGGGAGAGCGGAATGTGGAGGGAGAGCGGAATGTGGAGGGAGAGCGGAATGTGGAGGGAGAGAGGGATGTGGAGGGAGAGAGGAATGTGGAGGGAGAGGGGATGTGGAGGGATGTGGAGGGAGAGAGGAATGTAGAGGAATGTGGAGGGAGAGAGGAATGTGAAAGGAGAGAGGAATGTGGAGGAAGAGAGGGATGTGGAGGGAGAGAGGAATGTGGAGGAAGAGAGGGATGTGGAGGGAGAGAAGGATGTGGGGGGATGTGGAGGGAGAGAGGAATGTGGAGGGAGAGAGGACTGTGGGGGGAGAGAGGGATGTGGAGGGAGAGAGGGATGTGGGGGAGAGAGGGATGTGGAGGAATGTGGAGGGAGAGAGGGATGTGGAGGGATGTGGAGGGAGAGAGGGATGTGGAGGGATGTGGAGGGATGTGGAGGGAGAGAGGAATGTGGAGGAATGTGGAGGGAGAGAGGAATGTGGAGGGAGAGAGGAATGTGGAGGGAGAGAGGGATATGGAGGGAGAGAGGGATGTGGGGGGATGTGGGGGAGAGAGGGATGTGGAGGAATGTGGAGGGAGAGAGGAATGTGGAGGGAGAGCGGAATGTGGAGGGAGATGGGATATGGAGGGAGAGAGGGATGTGGGGGGATGTGGGGGAGACAGGGATGTGGAGGAATGTGGAGGGAGAGAGGAATGTGGAGGGGGAGAGGGATGTGGAGGGAGAGAGGGATGTGGGTGGATGTGGAGGGAGAGAGGAATGTGGCAGGAGAGCGGAATGTGGAGGGAGAGCGGGATGTGGAGGGAGAGAGGGATGTGGAGGGAGAGAGGAATGTGGAGGGAGAGAGGAATGTGGAGGAATGTGGAGGGAGAGAGGATAGTGGAGGGAGAGAGGGATGTGGAGGGAGTGAGGGATGTGAGGGAGAGAGGGATGTGGAGGGAGTGAGGGATGTGGAGGGAGAGAGGGATGTGGAGGGAGAGAGGAATGTGGGGGGATGTGGAGGGAGAGAGGGATGTGGAGGGAGAGAGGGATGTGGAGGGAGAGAGGGATGTGGGGGGATGTGGAGGGAGAGAGGAATGTGGAGGGAGAGCGGAATGTGGAGGGAGAGAGGGATGTGGAGGGAGAGCGGGATGTGGAGGGAGAGAGGGATGTGGAGGGATGTGGAAAGAGAGAGGAATTTGGAGGAATGTGGAGGGAGAGAGGAATGTGGAGGGAGAGCGGAATGTGGAGGGAGAGAGGGATGTGGAGGGAGAGAGGGATGTGGGGGGATGTGGAGGGAGAGAGGAATGTGGAGGGAGAGCGGAATGTGGATGGAGAGCGGAATGTGGAGGGAGAGAGGGATGTGGAGGGAGAGAGGGATGTGGAGGGAGAGAGGAATGTGGAGGAATGTGGAGGGAGAGAGGAATGTGGAGGGAGAAAGGAATGTGGAGGGAGAGAGGAATGTGGAGGGAGAGCGGAATGTGGAGGGAGAGATGCATGTGGAGGGAGAGAGGAATGTGGAGGGAGAGAGGGATGTGGAGGGAGAGAGGAATGTGGAGGGAGAGAGGGATGTGGAGGGAAAGAGGGATGTGGAGGGATGTGGAGGGAGAGAGGGATGTGGAGGGAGAGAGGAATGTGGAGGAATGTGGAGGGAGAGAGGAATGTGAAAGGAGAGAGGAATGTGGAGGGAGAGTGGAATGTGGAGGGAGAGAGGGATGTGGAGGGAGATAGGGATGTGGAGGGAGAGAGGGATGTGGGGGGATGTGGAGGGAGAGAGGAATGTGGAGGAATGTGGAGGGAGAGAGGAATGTGAAGGGAGAGAGGAATGTGGAGGAAGAGCGGAATGTGGAGGGAGAGCGGGATGTGGAGGGAGAGAGGAATGTGGAGGGAGAGAGGAATGTGGAGGGAGAGAGGGATGTGGAGGGAGAGAGGGATGTGGAGGGAGAGAGGGATGTGGGGGGATGTGGAGGGAGAGAGGAATGTGGAGGGAGAGCGGAATGTGGAGGGAGAGAGGAATGTGGAGGGAGAGAGGAATGTGAAGGGAGAGAGGGATGTGGAGGGAGAGAGGAATGTGGAGGGAGAGAGGAATGTGGAGGGAGAGAGGAATGTGAAAGGAGAGAGGAATGTGGAGGGAGAGAGGGATGTGGAGGGAGAGAGGGATGTGTAGGGAGAGAGGAATGTGGAGGGAGAGAGGGATGTGGAGGGATGTGGATGGATGTGGAGGGAGAGAGGAATGTGGAGGAATGTGGAGGGAGAGAGGAATGTGAAAGGAGAGAGGAATTTGGAGGGAGAGAGTGATGTGGAGGGAGAGAGGAATGTGGAGGGAGAGAGGAATGTGGAGGGAGAGAGGAATGTGGAGGGAGAGAGGGATGTGGAGGGATGTGGAGGGAGAGAGGAATGTGGAGGAATGTGGAGGGAGAGAGGGATGTGGAGGGAGGTGGGGGAGAGAGGGGTGTGGAGGAATGTGGAGGGAGAAAGGAATGTGGAGGGAGAGCGGAATGTGGAGGTGGAGGGAGAGAGGAATGTGGGGGGAGAGAGGAATGTGGAGGGAGAGAGGAATGTGGAGGGAGAGAGGGATGTGGAGGGAGAGCGGAATGTGGAGGGAGAGAGGCATGTGGAGGGAGAGAGGCATGTGGAGGGAGAGAGGAATGTGGAGGGAGAGAGGGATGTGGAGGGAGAGAGGGATGTGGAGGGATGTGGAGGGATGTGGAGGGAGAGAGGGATGTGGAGGGAGAGAGGAATGTGGAGGAATGTGGAGGGAGAGAGGAATGTGAAAGGAGAGAGGGATGTGGAGGGAGAGAGGGATGTGGGGGGATGTGGAGGGAGAGAGGAATGTGGAGGGAGAGCGGAATGTGGAGGGAGAGCGGAATGTGGAGGGAGAGAGGGATGTGGAGGGAGAGAGGAATGTGGAGGGAGAGAGGGATGTGGAGGGAGAGCGGGATGTGGATGGAGAGCGGAATGTGGAGGGAGAGAGGGATGTGGAGGGAGAGAGGGATGTGGAGGGAGAGAGGAATGTGGAGGAATGTGGAGGGAGAGAGGAATGTGGAGGGAGAGAGGAATGTGGAGGGAGAAAGGAATGTGGAGGGAGAGAGGGATGTGGGGGGATGTGGAGGGAGAGAGGAATGTGGAGGGAGAGCGGAATGTGGATGGAGAGCGGAATGTGGAGGGAGAGAGGGATGTGGAGGGAGAGAGGGATGTGGAGGGAGAGAGGAATGTGGAGGAATGTGGAGGGAGAGAGGAATGTGGAGGGAGAGAGGAATGTGGAGGGAGAAAGGAATGTGGAGGGAGAGAGGATTGTGGAGGGAGAGCGGAATGTGGAGGGAGAGATGCATGTGGAGGGAGAGAGGAATGTGGAGGGAGAGAGGGATGTGGAGGGAGAGAGGAATGTGGAGGGAGAGAGGGATGTGGAGGGAAAGAGGGATGTGGAGGGATGTGGAGGGAGAGAGGGATGTGGAGGGAGAGAGGAATGTGGAGGAATGTGGAGGGAGAGAGGAATGTGAAAGGAGAGAGGAATGTGGAGGGAGAGTGGAATGTGGAGGGAGAGAGGGATGTGGAGGGAGAGAGGGATGTGGAGGGAGAGAGGGATGTGGGGGGATGTGGAGGGAGAGAGGAATGTGGAGGAATGTGGAGGGAGAGAGGAATGTGAAGGGAGAGAGGAATGTGGAGGAAGAGCGGAATGTGGAGGGAGAGCGGGATGTGGAGGGAGAGAGGAATGTGGAGGGAGAGAGGAATGTGGAGGGAGAGAGGGATGTGGAGGGAGAGAGGGATGTGGAGGGAGAGAGGGATGTGGGGGGATGTGGAGGGAGAGAGGAATGTGGAGGGAGAGCGGAATGTGGAGGGAGAGAGGAATGTGGAGGGAGAGAGGAATGTGAAGGGAGAGAGGGATGTGGAGGGAGAGAGGAATGTGGAGGGAGAGAGGAATGTGGAGGGAGAGAGGAATGTGAAAGGAGAGAGGAATGTGGAGGGAGAGAGGGATGTGGAGGGAGAGAGGGATGTGGAGGGAGAGAGGAATGTGGAGGGAGAGAGGGATGTGGAGGGATGTGGATGGATGTGGAGGGAGAGAGGAATGTGGAGGAATGTGGAGGGAGAGAGGAATGTGAAAGGAGAGAGGAATTTGGAGGGAGAGAGTGATGTGGAGGGAGAGAGGAATGTGGAGGGAGAGAGGAATGTGGAGGGAGAGAGGAATGTGGAGGGAGAGAGGGATGTGGAGGGATGTGGAGGGAGAGAGGAATGTGGAGGAATGTGGAGGGAGAGAGGGATGTGGAGGGAGGTGGGGGAGAGAGGGGTGTGGAGGAATGTGGAGGGAGAAAGGAATGTGGAGGGAGAGCGGAATGTGGAGGTGGAGGGAGAGAGGAATGTGGGGGGAGAGAGGAATGTGGAGGGAGAGAGGAATGTGGAGGGAGAGAGGGATGTGGAGGGAGAGCGGAATGTGGAGGGAGAGAGGCATGTGGAGGGAGAGAGGCATGTGGAGGGAGAGAGGAATGTGGAGGGAGAGAGGGATGTGGAGGGAGAGAGGGATGTGGAGGGATGTGGAGGGATGTGGAGGGAGAGAGGGATGTGGAGGGAGAGAGGAATGTGGAGGAATGTGGAGGGAGAGAGGAATGTGAAAGGAGAGAGGGATGTGGAGGGAGAGAGGGATGTGGGGGGATGTGGAGGGAGAGAGGAATGTGGAGGGAGAGCGGAATGTGGAGGGAGAGCGGAATGTGGAGGGAGAGAGGGATGTGGAGGGAGAGAGGAATGTGGAGGGAGAGAGGGATGTGGAGGGAGAGCGGGATGTGGATGGAGAGCGGAATGTGGAGGGAGAGAGGGATGTGGAGGGAGAGAGGGATGTGGAGGGAGAGAGGAATGTGGAGGAATGTGGAGGGAGAGAGGAATGTGGAGGGAGAGAGGAATGTGGAGGGAGAAAGGAATGTGGAGGGAGAGAGGGATGTGGGGGGATGTGGAGGGAGAGAGGAATGTGGAGGGAGAGCGGAATGTGGATGGAGAGCGGAATGTGGAGGGAGAGAGGGATGTGGAGGGAGAGAGGGATGTGGAGGGAGAGAGGAATGTGGAGGAATGTGGAGGGAGAGAGGAATGTGGAGGGAGAGAGGAATGTGGAGGGAGAAAGGAATGTGGAGGGAGAGAGGATTGTGGAGGGAGAGCGGAATGTGGAGGGAGAGATGCATGTGGAGGGAGAGAGGAATGTGGAGGGAGAGAGGGATGTGGAGGGAGAGAGGAATGTGGAGGGAGAGAGGGATGTGGAGGGAAAGAGGGATGTGGAGGGATGTGGAGGGAGAGAGGGATGTGGAGGGAGAGAGGAATGTGGAGGAATGTGGAGGGAGAGAGGAATGTGAAAGGAGAGAGGAATGTGGAGGGAGAGTGGAATGTGGAGGGAGAGAGGGATGTGGAGGGAGAGAGGGATGTGGAGGGAGAGAGGGATGTGGGGGGATGTGGAGGGAGAGAGGAATGTGGAGGAATGTGGAGGGAGAGAGGAATGTGAAGGGAGAGAGGAATGTGGAGGAAGAGCGGAATGTGGAGGGAGAGCGGGATGTGGAGGGAGAGAGGAATGTGGAGGGAGAGAGGAATGTGGAGGGAGAGAGGGATGTGGAGGGAGAGAGGGATGTGGAGGGAGAGAGGGATGTGGGGGGATGTGGAGGGAGAGAGGAATGTGGAGGGAGAGCGGAATGTGGAGGGAGAGAGGAATGTGGAGGGAGAGAGGAATGTGAAGGGAGAGAGGGATGTGGAGGGAGAGAGGAATGTGGAGGGAGAGAGGAATGTGGAGGGAGAGAGGAATGTGAAAGGAGAGAGGAATGTGGAGGGAGAGAGGGATGTGGAGGGAGAGAGGGATGTGGAGGGAGAGAGGAATGTGGAGGGAGAGAGGGATGTGGAGGGATGTGGATGGATGTGGAGGGAGAGAGGAATGTGGAGGAATGTGGAGGGAGAGAGGAATGTGAAAGGAGAGAGGAATTTGGAGGGAGAGAGTGATGTGGAGGGAGAGAGGAATGTGGAGGGAGAGAGGAATGTGGAGGGAGAGAGGAATGTGGAGGGAGAGAGGGATGTGGAGGGATGTGGAGGGAGAGAGGAATGTGGAGGAATGTGGAGGGAGAGAGGGATGTGGAGGGAGGTGGGGGAGAGAGGGGTGTGGAGGAATGTGGAGGGAGAAAGGAATGTGGAGGGAGAGCGGAATGTGGAGGTGGAGGGAGAGAGGAATGTGGGGAGAGAGGAATGTGGAGGGAGAGAGGAATGTGGAGGGAGAGAGGGATGTGGAGGGAGAGCGGAATGTGGAGGGAGAGAGGCATGTGGAGGGAGAGAGGCATGTGGAGGGAGAGAGGAATGTGGAGGGAGAGAGGGATGTGGAGGGAGAGAGGGATGTGGAGGGATGTGGAGGGATGTGGAGGGAGAGAGGGATGTGGAGGGAGAGAGGAATGTGGAGGAATGTGGAGGGAGAGAGGAATGTGAAAGGAGAGAGGGATGTGGAGGGAGAGAGGGATGTGGGGGGATGTGGAGGGAGAGAGGAATGTGGAGGGAGAGCGGAATGTGGAGGGAGAGCGGAATGTGGAGGGAGAGAGGGATGTGGAGGGAGAGAGGAATGTGGAGGGAGAGAGGGATGTGGAGGGAGAGCGGGATGTGGAGGGAGAGAGGGATGTGGAGGGATGTGGAAAGAGAGGAATTTGGAGGAATGTGGAGGGAGAGAGGAATGTGGAGGGAGAGCGGAATGTGGAGGGAGAGAGGGATGTGGAGGGAGAGAGGGATGTGGGGGGATGTGGAGGGAGAGAGGAATGTGGAGGGAGAGCGGAATGTGGAGGGAGAGCGGAATGTGGAGGGAGAGAGGGATGTGGAGGGAGAGAGGGATGTGGAGGGAGAGAGGAATGTGGAGGAATGTAGAGGGAGAGAGGAATGTGGAGGAATGTGGAGGGAGAGAGGAATGTGGAGGGAGAAAGGAATGTGGAGGGAGAGAGGAATGTGGAGGGAGAGCGGAATGTGGAGGGAGAGAGGCATGTGGAGGGAGAGAGGGATGTGCGGGGATGTGGGGGAGAGAGGGATGTGGAGGAATGTGGAGGGAGAGAGGAATGTGGAGGGAGAGCGGAATGTGGAGGGAGAGAGGGATATGGAGGGAGAGAGGGATGTGGGGGATGTGGGGGAGAGAGGGATGTGGAGGAATGTGGAGGGAGAGAGGAATGTGGAGGGAGAGCGGAATGTGGAGGGAGAGCGGAATGTGGAGGGAGAGAGGAATGTGGAGGGAGAGAGGAATGTGGAGGGGGAGAGGGATGTGGAGGGAGAGAGGGATGTGGGGGGATGTGGAGGGAGAGAGGAATGTGGAGGGAGAGCGGAATGTGGAGGGAGAGCGGGATGTAGAGGGAGAGAGGGATGTGGAGGGAGAGAGGAATGTGGAGGAATGTGGAGGGAGAGAGGGATGTGGAGGGAGTGAGGGATGTGAGGGAGTGAGGGATGTGAGGGAGAGAGGGATGTGGAGGGAGTGAGGGATGTGGAGGGAGAGAGGGATGTGGAGGGAGAGAGGATAGTGGGGGGATGTGGAGGGAGAGAGGGATGTGGAGGGAGAGAGGGATGTGGAGGGAGAGAGGGATGTGGGGGGATGTGGAGGGAGAGAGGAATGTGGAAGGAGAGCGGAATGTGGAGGGAGAGAGGGATGTGGAGGGAGAGCGGGATGTGGAGGGAGAGAGGGATGTGGAGGGATGTGGAAAGAGAGAGGAATTTGGAGGAATGTGGAGGGAGAGAGGAATGTGGAGGGAGAGCGGAATGTGGAGGGAGAGAGGGATGTGGAGGGAGAGAGGGATGTGGGGGGATGTGGAGGGAGAGAGGAATGTGGAGGGAGAGCGGAATGTGGAGGGAGAGCGGAATGTGGAGGGAGAGAGGGATGTGGAGGGAGAGAGGGATGTGGAGGGAGAGAGGAATGTGGAGGAATGTGGAGGGAGAGAGGAATGTGGAGGAATGTGGAGGGAAAGAGGAATGTGGAGGGAGAAAGGAATGTGGAGGGAGAGAGGAATGTGGAGGGAGAGCGGAATGTGGAGGGAGAGATGCATGTGGAGGGAGAGAGGAATGTGGAGGGAGAGAGGGATGTGGAGGGAGAGAGGGATGTGCGGGGATGTGGGGGAGAGAGGGATGTGGAGGAATGTGGAGGGAGAGAGGAATGTGGAGGGAGAGCGGAATGTGGAGGGAGAGAGGGATATGGAGGGAGAGAGGGATGTGGGGGGATGTGGGGGAGAGAGGGATGTGGAGGAATGTGGAGGGAGAGAGGAATGTGGAGGGAGAGCGGAATGTGGAGGGAGAGCGGAATGTGGAGGGAGAGAGGAATGTGGAGGGAGAGAGGAATGTGGAGGGGGAGAGGGATGTGGAGGGAGAGAGGGATGTGGGGGGATGTGGAGGGAGAGAGGAATGTGGAGGGAGAGCGGAATGTGGAGGGAGAGCGGGATGTAGAGGGAGAGAGGGATGTGGAGGGAGAGAGGAATGTGGAGGAATGTGGAGGGAGAGAGGGATGTGGAGGGAGTGAGGGATGTGAGGGAGTGAGGGATGTGAGGGAGAGAGGGATGTGGAGGGAGTGAGGGATGTGGAGGGAGAGAGGGATGTGGAGGGAGAGAGGATAGTGGGGGGATGTGGAGGGAGAGAGGGATGTGGAGGGAGAGAGGGATGTGGAGGGAGAGAGGGATGTGGGGGGGATGTGGAGGGAGAGAGGAATGTGGAAGGAGAGCGGAATGTGGAGGGAGAGAGGGATGTGGAGGGAGAGCGGGATGTGGAGGGAGAGAGGGATGTGGAGGGATGTGGAAAGAGAGAGGAATTTGGAGGAATGTGGAGGGAGAGAGGAATGTGGAGGGAGAGCGGAATGTGGAGGGAGAGAGGGATGTGGAGGGAGAGAGGGATGTGGGGGGATGTGGAGGGAGAGAGGAATGTGGAGGGAGAGCGGAATGTGGAGGGAGAGCGGAATGTGGAGGGAGAGAGGGATGGGGAGGGAGAGAGGGATGTGGAGGGAGAGAGGAATGTGGAGGAATGTGGAGGGAGAGAGGAATGTGGAGGAATGTGGAGGGAAAGAGGAATGTGGAGGGAGAAAGGAATGTGGAGGGAGAGAGGAATGTGGAGGGAGAGCGGAATGTGGAGGGAGAGATGCATGTGGAGGGAGAGAGGAATGTGGAGGGAGAGAGGGATGTGGAGGGAGAGAGGAATGTGGAGGGAGAGAGGGATGTGGAGGGAAAGAGGGATGTGGAGGGATGTGGAGGGAGAGAGGGATGTGGAGGGAGAGAGGAATGTGGAGGAATGTGGAGGGAGAGAGGAATGTGAAAGGAGAGAGGAATGTGGAGGGAGAGTGGAATGTGGAGGGAGAGAGGGATGTGGAGGGAGAGAGGGATGTGGAGGGAGAGAGGGATGTGGGGGGATGTGGAGGGAGAGAGGAATGTGGAGGAATGTGGAGGGAGAGAGGAATGTGGAGGGAGAGAGGAATGTGGAGGAAGAGCGGAATGTGGAGGGAGAGCGGGATGTGGAGGGAGAGAGGAATGTGGAGGGAGAGAGGAATGTGGAGGGAGAGAGGGATGTGGGGGGATGTGGAGGGAGAGAGGAATGTGGAGGGAGAGCGGAATGTGGAGGGAGAGCGGGATGTGGAGGGAGAGAGGAATGTGGAGGGAGAGAGGAATGTGGAGGGAGAGAGGGATGTGGAGGGAGAGAGGGATGTGGGGGGATGTGGAGGGAGAGAGGAATGTGGAGGGAGAGCGGAATGTGGAGGGAGAGAGGAATGTGGAGGGAGAGAGGAATGTGAAGGGAGAGAGGGATGTGGAGGGAGAGAGGAATGTGGAGGGAGAGAGGAGTGTGGAGGGAGAGAGGAATGTGAAAGGAGAGAGGAATGTGGAGGGAGAGAGGGATGTGGAGGGAGAGAGGGATGTGGAGGGAGAGAGGATAGTGGGGGGATGTGGAGGGAGAGAGGGATGTGGAGGGAGAGAGGGATGTGGAGGGAGAGAGGGATGTGGGGGGATGTGGAGGGAGAGAGGAATGTGGAAGGAGAGCGGAATGTGGAGGGAGAGAGGGATGTGGAGGGAGAGCGGGATGTGGAGGGAGAGAGGGATGTGGAGGGATGTGGAAAGAGAGAGGAATTTGGAGGAATGTGGAGGGAGAGAGGAATGTGGAGGGAGAGCGGAATGTGGAGGGAGAGAGGGATGTGGAGGGAGAGAGGGATGTGGGGGGATGTGGAGGGAGAGAGGAATGTGGAGGGAGAGCGGAATGTGGAGGGAGAGCGGAATGTGGAGGGAGAGAGGGATGGGGAGGGAGAGAGGGATGTGGAGGGAGAGAGGAATGTGGAGGAATGTGGAGGGAGAGAGGAATGTGGAGGAATGTGGAGGGAAAGAGGAATGTGGAGGGAGAAAGGAATGTGGAGGGAGAGAGGAATGTGGAGGGAGAGCGGAATGTGGAGGGAGAGATGCATGTGGAGGGAGAGAGGAATGTGGAGGGAGAGAGGGATGTGGAGGGAGAGAGGAATGTGGAGGGAGAGAGGGATGTGGAGGGAAAGAGGGATGTGGAGGGATGTGGAGGGAGAGAGGGATGTGGAGGGAGAGAGGAATGTGGAGGAATGTGGAGGGAGAGAGGAATGTGAAAGGAGAGAGGAATGTGGAGGGAGAGTGGAATGTGGAGGGAGAGAGGGATGTGGAGGGAGAGAGGGATGTGGAGGGAGAGAGGGATGTGGGGGGATGTGGAGGGAGAGAGGAATGTGGAGGAATGTGGAGGGAGAGAGGAATGTGGAGGGAGAGAGGAATGTGGAGGAAGAGCGGAATGTGGAGGGAGAGCGGGATGTGGAGGGAGAGAGGAATGTGGAGGGAGAGAGGAATGTGGAGGGAGAGAGGGATGTGGGGGGATGTGGAGGGAGAGAGGAATGTGGAGGGAGAGCGGAATGTGGAGGGAGAGCGGGATGTGGAGGGAGAGAGGAATGTGGAGGGAGAGAGGAATGTGGAGGGAGAGAGGGATGTGGAGGGAGAGAGGGATGTGGGGGGATGTGGAGGGAGAGAGGAATGTGGAGGGAGAGCGGAATGTGGAGGGAGAGAGGAATGTGGAGGGAGAGAGGAATGTGAAGGGAGAGAGGGATGTGGAGGGAGAGAGGAATGTGGAGGGAGAGAGGAGTGTGGAGGGAGAGAGGAATGTGAAAGGAGAGAGGAATGTGGAGGGAGAGAGGGATGTGGAGGGAGAGAGGGATGTGGAGGGAGAGAGGAATGTGGAGGGAGAGAGGGATGTGGAGGGATGTGGATGGATGTGGAGGGAGAGAGGAATGTGGAGGAATGTGGAGGGAGAGAGGAATGTGAAAGGAGAGAGGAATTTGGAGGGAGAGAGTGATGTGGAGGGAGAGAGGAATGTGGAGGGAGAGAGGAATGTGGAGGGAGAGAGGGATGTGGAGGGATGTGGAGGGAGAGAGGAATGTGGAGGAATGTGGAGGGAGAGAGGAATGTGGAGGGAGAGAGGGATGTGGAGGGAGGTGGGGGAGAGAGGGGTGTGGAGGAATGTGGAGGGAGAAAGGAATGTGGAGGGAGAGCGGAATGTGGAGGTGGAGGGAGAGAGGAATGTGGGGGGAGAGAGGAATGTGGAGGGAGAGAGGAATGTGGAGGGAGAGAGGGATGTGGAGGGAGAGAGGGATGTGGGGGGATGTGGAGGGAGAGCGGAATGTGGAGGGAGAGAGGGATGTGGAGGGAGAGAGGGATGTGGAGGGATGTGGAGGGAGAGCGGAATGTGGAGGGAGCGAGGCATGTGGAGGGAGAGAGGAATGTGGAGGGAGAGAGGAATGTGGAGGGAGAGAGGGATGTGGAGGGAGAGAGGGATGTGGAGGGATGTGGAGGGAGAGAGGGATGTGGAGGGAGAGAGGAATGTGGAGGAATGTGGAGGGAGAGAGGAATGTGAAAGGAGAGAGGGATGTGGAGGGAGAGAGGGATGTGGGGGGATGTGGAGGGAGAGAGGAATGTGGAGGGAGAGCGGAATGTGGAGGGAGAGCGGAATGTGGAGGGAGAGAGGGATGTGGAGGGAGAGAGGAATGTGGAGGGAGAGAGGGATGTGGAGGGAGAGCGGGATGTGGAGGGAGAGAGGGATGTGGAGGGAGAGAGGGATGTGGAGGGAGAGAGGAATGTGGAGGAATGTGGAGGGAGAGAGGAATGTGGAGGAATGTGGAGGGAGAGAGGAATGTGGAGGGAGAAAGGAATGTGGAGGGAGAGCGGAATGTGGAGGGAGAGAGGGATGTGGAGGGAGAGAGGGATGTGGAGGGAGAGAGGAATGTGGAGGAATGTGGAGGGAGAGAGGAATGTGGAGGAATGTGGAGGGAGAGAGGAATGTGGAGGGAGAAAGGAATGTGGAGGGAGAAAGGAATGTGGAGGGAGAGGGGAATGTGGAGGGAGAGCGGAATGTGGAGGGAGAGAAGCATGTGGAGGGAGAGAGGAATGTGGAGGGAGAGAGGGATGTGGAGGGAGAGAGGAATGTGGAGGGAGAGAGGGATGTGGAGGGAAAGAGGGATGTGGAGGGATGTGGAGGGAGAGAGGGATGTGGAGGGAGAGAGGAATGTGGAGGAATGTGGAGGGAGAGAGGAATGTGAAAGGAGAGAGGAATGTGGAGGGAGAGTGGAATGTGGAGGGAGAGAGGGATGTGAAAGGAGAGAGGAATTTGGAGGGAGAGAGTGATGTGGAGGGAGAGAGGAATGTGGAGGAATGTGGAGGGAGAGAGGAATGTGGAGGGAGAGAGGGATGTGGAGGGAGTGAGGGATGTGAGGGAGAGAGGGATGTGGAGGGAGTGAGGGATGTGGAGGGAGAGAGGGATGTGGAGGGAGAGAGGATAGTGGGGGGATGTGGAGGGAGAGAGGGATGTGGAGGGAGAGAGGGATGTGGAGGGAGAGAGGGATGTGGGGGGATGTGGAGGGAGAGAGGAATGTGGAAGGGGAGCGGAATGTGGAGGGAGAGAGGGATGTGGAGGGAGAGCGGGATGTGGAGGGAGAGAGGGATGTGGAGGGATGTGGAAAGAGAGAGGAATTTGGAGGAATGTGGAGGGAGAGAGGAATGTGGAGGGAGAGCGGAATGTGGAGGGAGGGAGGGATGTGGAGGGAGAGAGGGATGTGGGGGGATGTGGAGGGAGAGAGGAATGTGGAGGGAGAGCGGAATGTGGAGGGAGAGCGGAATGTGGAGGGAGAGAGGGATGTGGAGGGGGAGAGGGATGTGGAGGGAGAGAGGAATGTGGAGGAATGTGGAGGGAGAGAGGAATGTGGAGGAATGTGGAGGGAAAGAGGAATGTGGAGGGAGAAAGGAATGTGGAGGGAGAGAGGAATGTGGAGGGAGAGCGGAATGTGGAGGGAGAGATGCATGTGGAGGGAGAGAGGAATGTGGAGGGAGAGAGGGATGTGGAGGGAGAGAGGAATGTGGAGGGAGAGAGGGATGTGGAGGGAAAGAGGGATGTGGAGGGATGTGGAGGGAGAGAGGGATGTGGAGGGAGAGAGGAATGTGGAGGAATGTGGAGGGAGAGAGGAATGTGAAAGGAGAGAGGAATGTGGAGGGAGAGTGGAATGTGGAGGGAGAGAGGGATGTGGAGGGAGAGAGGGATGTGGAGGGAGAGAGGGATGTGGGGGGATGTGGAGGGAGAGAGGAATGTGGAGGAATGTGGAGGGAGAGAGGAATGTGGAGGGAGAGAGGAATGTGGAGGAAGAGCGGAATGTGGAGGGAGAGCGGGATGTGGAGGGAGAGAGGAATGTGGAGGGACAGAGGAATGTGGAGGGAGAGAGGGATGTGGGGGGATGTGGAGGGAGAGAGGAATGTGGAGGGAGAGCGGAATGTGGAGGGAGAGCGGGATGTGGAGGGAGAGAGGAATGTGGAGGGAGAGAGGAATGTGGAGGGAGAGAGGGATGTGGAGGGAGAGAGGGATGTGGGGGGATGTGGAGGGAGAGAGGAATGTGGAGGGAGAGCGGAATGTGGAGGGAGAGAGGAATGTGGAGGGAGAGAGGAATGTGAAGGGAGAGAGGGATGTGGAGGGAGAGAGGAATGTGGAGGGAGAGAGGAGTGTGGAGGGAGAGAGGAATGTGAAAGGAGAGAGGAATGTGGAGGGAGAGAGGGATGTGGAGGGAGAGAGGGATGTGGAGGGAGAGAGGAATGTGGAGGGAGAGAGGGATGTGGAGGGATGTGGATGGATGTGGAGGGAGAGAGGAATGTGGAGGAATGTGGAGGGAGAGAGGAATGTGAAAGGAGAGAGGAATTTGGAGGGAGAGAGTGATGTGGAGGGAGAGAGGAATGTGGAGGGAGAGAGGAATGTGGAGGGAGAGAGGGATGTGGAGGGATGTGGAGGGAGAGAGGAATGTGGAGGAATGTGGAGGGAGAGAGGAATGTGGAGGGAGAGAGGGATGTGGAGGGAGGTGGGGGAGAGAGGGGTGTGGAGGAATGTGGAGGGAGAAAGGAATGTGGAGGGAGAGCGGAATGTGGAGGTGGAGGGAGAGAGGAATGTGGGGGGAGAGAGGAATGTGGAGGGAGAGAGGAATGTGGAGGGAGAGAGGGATGTGGAGGGAGAGAGGGATGTGGGGGGATGTGGAGGGAGAGCGGAATGTGGAGGGAGAGAGGGATGTGGAGGGAGAGAGGGATGTGGAGGGATGTGGAGGGAGAGCGGAATGTGGAGGGAGCGAGGCATGTGGAGGGAGAGAGGAATGTGGAGGGAGAGAGGAATGTGGAGGGAGAGAGGGATGTGGAGGGAGAGAGGGATGTGGAGGGATGTGGAGGGAGAGAGGGATGTGGAGGGAGAGAGGAATGTGGAGGAATGTGGAGGGAGAGAGGAATGTGAAAGGAGAGAGGGATGTGGAGGGAGAGAGGGATGTGGGGGGATGTGGAGGGAGAGAGGAATGTGGAGGGAGAGCGGAATGTGGAGGGAGAGCGGAATGTGGAGGGAGAGAGGGATGTGGAGGGAGAGAGGAATGTGGAGGGAGAGAGGAATGTGGAGGGAGAGCGGGATGTGGAGGGAGAGAGGGATGTGGAGGGAGAGAGGGATGTGGAGGGAGAGAGGAATGTGGAGGAATGTGGAGGGAGAGAGGAATGTGGAGGAATGTGGAGGGAGAGAGGAATGTGGAGGGAGAAAGGAATGTGGAGGGAGAGCGGAATGTGGAGGGAGAGAGGGATGTGGAGGGAGAGAGGGATGTGGAGGGAGAGAGGAATGTGGAGGAATGTGGAGGGAGAGAGGAATGTGGAGGAATGTGGAGGGAGAGAGGAATGTGGAGGGAGAAAGGAATGTGGAGGGAGAAAGGAATGTGGAGGGAGAGCGGAATGTGGAGGGAGAGAAGCATGTGGAGGGAGAGAGGAATGTGGAGGAATGTGGAGGGAGAGAGGAATGTGGAGGGAGAGGGGAATGTGGAGGGAGAGCGGAATGTGGAGGGAGAGAAGCATGTGGAGGGAGAGAGGAATGTGGAGGGAGAGAGGGATGTGGAGGGAGAGAGGAATGTGGAGGGAGAGAGGGATGTGGAGGGAGAGAGGGATGTGGAGGGATGTGGAGGGAGAGAGGGATGTGGAGGGAGAGAGGAATGTGGAGGAATGTGGAGGGAGAGAGGAATGTGAAAGGAGAGAGGAATGTGGAGGGAGAGTGGAATGTGGAGGGAGAGAGGGATGTGAAAGGAGAGAGGAATTTGGAGGGAGAGAGTGATGTGGAGGGAGAGAGGAATGTGGAGGGAGAGAGGAATGTGGAGGGAGAGAGGAATGTGGAGGGAGAGAGGGATGTGGAGGGATGTGGAGGGATGTGGAGGGAGAGAGGGATGTGGAGGGATGTGGAGGGATGTGGAGGGAGAGAGGGATGTGGAGGGAGAGAGGAATGTGGAGGAATGTGGAGGGAGAGAGGAATGTGAAAGGAGAGAGGGATGTGGAGGGAGAGAGGGATGTGGGGGGATGTGGAGCGAGAGAGGAATGTGGAGGGAGAGCGGAATGTGGAGGGAGAGCGGAATGTGGAGGGAGAGAGGGATGTGGAGGGAGAGAGGAATGTGGAGGGAGAGAGGGATGTGGAGGGAGAGCGGGATGTGGAGGGAGAGAGGGATGTGGAGGGATGTGGAAAGAGAGAGGAATTTGGAGGAATGTGGAGGGAGAGAGGAATGTGGAGGGAGAGCGGAATGTGGAGGGAGAGAGGGATGTGGAGGGAGAGAGGGATGTGGGGGGATGTGGAGGGAGAGAGGAATGTGGAGGGAGAGCGGAATGTGGAGGGAGAGAGGGATGTGGGGGGATGTGGAGGGAGAGAGGAATGTGGAGGGAGAGCGGAATGTGGAGGGAGAGAGGGATGTGGAGGGAGAGAGGGATGTGCAGGGAGAGAGGAATGTGGAGGAATGTGGAGGGAGAGAGGAATGTGGAGGAATGTGGAGGGAGAGAGGAATGTGGAGGGAGAAAGGAATGTGGAGGGAGAGCGGAATGTGGAGGGAGAGAGGGATGTGGAGGGAGAGAGGGATGTGGAGGGAGAGAGGAATGTGGAGGAATGTGGAGGGAGAGAGGAATGTGGAGGAATGTGGAGGGAGAGAGGAATGTGGAGGGAGAAAGGAATGTGGAGGGAGAAAGGAATGTGGAGGGAGAGGGGAATGTGGCGGGAGAGCGGAATGTGGAGGGAGAGAAGCATGTGGAGGGAGAGAGGAATGTGGAGGGAGAGAGGGATGTGGAGGGAGAGAGGAATGTGGAGGGAGAGAGGGATGTGGAGGGAAAGAGGGATGTGGAGGGATGTGGAGGGAGAGAGGGATGTGGAGGGAGAGAGGAATGTGGAGGAATGTGGAGGGAGAGAGGAATGTGAAAGGAGAGAGGAATGTGGAGGGAGAGGGGAATGTGGAGGGAGAGAGGGATGTGAAAGGAGAGAGGAATTTGGAGGGAGAGAGTGATGTGGAGGGAGAGAGGAATGTGGAGGGAGAGAGGAATGTGGAGGGAGAGAGGAATGTGGAGGGAGAGAGGGATGTGGAGGGATGTGGAGGGATGTGGAGGGAGAGAGGAATGTGGAGGAATGTGGAGGGAGAAAGGAATGTGGAGGGAGTGCGGAATGTGGAGGTGGAGGGAGAGAGGATTGTGGGGGGAGAGAGGAATGTGGAGGGAGAGAGGGATGTGGAGGGAGAGAGGGATGTGGGGGGATGTGGAGGGAGAGCGGAATGTGGAGGGAGAGAGGGATGTGGAGGGAGAGAGGAATGTGGAGGGAGAGCGGAATGTGGAGGGAGAGCGGGATGTAGAGGGAGAGAGGGATGTGGAGGGAGAGAGGAATGTGGAGGAATGTGGAGGGAGAGAGGAATGTGGAGGGAGAGAGGGATGTGGAGGGAGTGAGGGATGTGAGGGAGAGAGGGATGTGGAGGGAGTGAGGGATGTGGAGGGAGAGAGGGATGTGGAGGGAGAGAGGATAGTGGGGGGATGTGGAGGGAGAGAGGGATGTGGAGGGAGAGAGGGATGTGGGGGGATGTGGAGGGAGAGAGGAATGTGGAGGGAGAGCGGAATGTGGAGGGAGAGAGGGATGTGGAGGGAGAGCGGGATGTGGAGGGAGAGAGGGATGTGGAGGGATGTGGAAAGAGAGAGGAATTTGGAGGAATGTGGAGGGAGAGAGGAATGTGGAGGGAGAGCGGAATGTGGAGGGAGAGAGGGATGTGGAGGGAGAGAGGGATGTGGGGGGATGTGGAGGGAGAGAGGAATGTGGAGGGAGAGCGGAATGTGGAGGGAGAGCGGAATGTGGAGGGAGAGAGGGATGTGGAGGGAGAGAGGAATGTGGAGGAATGTGGAGGGAGAGAGGAATGTGGAGGAATGTGGAGGGAAAGAGGAATGTGGAGGGAGAAAGGAATGTGGAGGGAGAGAGGAATGTGGAGGGAGAGCGGAATGTGGAGGGAGAGAGGAATGTGGAGGGAGAGAGGGATGTGGAGGGAGAGAGGAACGTGGAGGGAGAGAGGGATGTGGAGGGAAAGAGGGATGTGGAGGGATGTGGAGGGAGAGAGGGATGTGGAGGGAGAGAGGAATGTGGAGGAATGTGGAGGGAGAGAGGAATGTGAAAGGAGAGAGGAATGTGGAGGGAGAGTGGAATGTGGAGGGAGAGAGGGATGTGGAGGGAGAGAGGGATGTGGAGGGAGAGAGGGATGTGGGGGGATGTGGAGGGAGAGAGGAATGTGGAGGAATGTGGAGGGAGAGAGGAATGTGGAGGGAGAGAGGAATGTGGAGGGAGAGCGGAATGTGGAGGGAGAGCGGGATGTGGAGGGAGAGAGGAATGTGGAGGGAGAGAGGAATGTGGAGGGGGAGAGGGATGTGGAGGGAGAGAGGGATGTGGGGGGATGTGGAGGGAGAGAGGAATGTGGAGGGAGAGCGGAATGTGGAGGGAGAGAGGAATGTGGAGGGAGAGAGGAATGTGAAGGGAGAGAGGGATGTGGAGGGAGAGAGGAGTGTGGAGGGAGAGAGGAATGTGAAAGGAGAGAGGAATGTGGAGGGAGAGAGGGATGTGGAGGGAGAGAGGGATGTGGAGGGAGAGAGGAATGTGGAGGGAGAGAGGGATGTGGAGGGATGTGGATGGATGTGGAGGGAGAGAGGAATGTGGAGGAATGTGGAGGGAGAGAGGAATGTGAAAGGAGAGAGGAATTTGGAGGGAGAGAGTGATGTGGAGGGAGAGAGGAATGTGGAGGGAGAGAGGAATGTGGAGGGAGAGAGGAATGTGGAGGGAGAGAGGGATGTGGAGGGATGTGGAGGGATGTGGAGGGAGAGAGGAATGTGGAGGGAGAGAGGGATGTGGAGGGAGGTGGGGGAGAGAGGGGTGTGGAGGAATGTGGAGGGAGAAAGGAATGTGGAGGGAGAGCGGAATGTGGAGGGAGAGAGGAATGTGGGGGGAGAGAGGAATGTGGAGGGAGAGAGGAATGTGGAGGGAGAGAGGGATGTGGAGGGAGAGAGGGATGTGGGGGGATGTGGAGGGAGAGCGGAATGTGGAGGGAGAGAGGGATGTGGAGGGAGAGAGGGATGTGGAGGGATGTGGAGGGAGAGCGGAATGTGGAGGGAGCGAGGCATGTGGAGGGAGAGAGGAATGTGGAGGGAGAGAGGAATGTGGAGGGAGAGAGGGATGTGGAGGGAGAGAGGAATGTGGAGGAATGTGGAGGGAGAGAGGAATGTGGAGGAATGTGGAGGGAGAGAGGAATGTGGAGGGAGAAAGGAATGTGGAGGGAGAAAGGAATGTGGAGGGAGAGGGGAATGTGGAGGGAGAGAAGCATGTGGAGGGAGAGAGGAATGTGGAGGGAGAGAGGGATGTGGAGGGAGAGAGGAATGTGGAGGGAGAGAGGGATGTGGAGGGAAAGAGGGATGTGGAGGGATGTGGAGGGAGAGAGGGATGTGGAGGGAGAGAGGAATGTGGAGGAATGTGGAGGGAGAGAGGAATGTGAAAGGAGAGAGGAATGTGGAGGGAGAGTGGAATGTGGAGGGAGAGAGGGATGTGGAGGGATGTGGAGGGAGAGAGGGATGTGGGGGGAGAGAGGAATGTGGAGGAATGTGGAGGGAGAGAGGAATGTGAAAGGAGAGAGGGATGTGGAGGGAGAGAGGGATGTGGGGGGATGTGGAGGGAGAGAGGAATGTGGAGGGAGAGCGGAATGTGGAGGGAGAGCGGAATGTGGAGGGAGAGAGGGATGTGGAGGGAGAGAGGAATGTGGAGGGAGAGAGGGATGTGGAGGGAGAGCGGGATGTGGAGGGAGAGAGGGATGTGGAGGGAGAGAGGGATGTGGAGGGAGAGAGGAATGTGGAGGAATGTGGAGGGAGAGAGGAATGTGGAGGAATGTGGAGGGAGAGAGGAATGTGGAGGGAGAAAGGAATGTGGAGGGAGAGCGGAATGTGGAGGGAGAGAGGGATGTGGAGGGAGAGAGGGATGTGGAGGGAGAGAGGAATGTGGAGGAATGTGGAGGGAGAGAGGAATGTGGAGGAATGTGGAGGGAGAGAGGAATGTGGAGGGAGAAAGGAATGTGGAGGGAGAAAGGAATGTGGAGGGAGAGGGGAATGTGGAGGGAGAGCGGAATGTGGAGGGAGAGAAGCATGTGGAGGGAGAGAGGAATGTGGAGGGAGAGCGGAATGTGGAGGGAGAGAAGCATGTGGAGGGAGAGAGGAATGTGGAGGGAAAGAGGGATGTGGAGGGAGAGGGGATGTGGAGGGAGAGAGGAATGTGGAGGAATGTGGAGGGAGAGAGGAATGTGAAAGGAGAGAGGAATGTGGAGGGAGAGTGGAATGTGGAGGGAGAGAGGGATGTGAAAGGAGAGAGGAATTTGGAGGGAGAGAGTGATGTGGAGGGAGAGAGGAATGTAGAGGGAGAGAGGAATGTGGAGGGAGAGAGGAATGTGGAGGGAGAGAGGGATGTGGAGGGATGTGGAGGGATGTGGAGGGAGAGAGGGATGTGGAGGGATGTGGAGGGATGTTTGAGGGAGAGAGGGATGTGGAGGGAGAGAGGAATGTGGAGGAATGTGGAGGGAGAGAGGAATGTGAAAGGAGAGAGGGATGTGGAGGGAGAGAGGGATGTGGGGGGATGTGGAGGGAGAGAGGAATGTGGAGGGAGAGCGGAATGTGGAGGGAGAGCGGAATGTGGAGGGAGAGAGGGATGTGGAGGGAGAGAGGAATGTGGAGGGAGAGAGGGATGTGGAGGGAGAGCGGGATGTGGAGGGAGAGAGGGATGTGGAGGGATGTGGAAAGAGAGAGGAATTTGGAGGAATGTGGAGGGAGAGAGGAATGTGGAGGGAGAGCGGAATGTGGAGGGAGAGAGGGATGTGGAGGGAGAGAGGGATGTGGGGGGATGTGGAGGGAGAGAGGAATGTGGAGGGAGAGCGGAATGTGGAGGGAGAGCGGAATGTGGAGGGAGAGAGGGATGTGGAGGGAGAGAGGGATGTGGAGGGAGAGAGGAATGTGGAGGAATGTGGAGGGAGAGAGGAATGTGGAGGAATGTGGAGGGAGAGAGGAATGTGGAGGGAGAAAGGAATGTGGAGGGAGAGCGGAATGTGGAGGGAGAGAGGGATGTGGAGGGAGAGAGGGATGTGGAGGGAGAGAGGAATGTGGAGGAATGTGGAGGGAGAGAGGAATGTGGAGGAATGTGGAGGGAGAGAGGAATGTGGAGGGAGAAAGGAATGTGGAGGGAGAAAGGAATGTGGAGGGAGAGGGGAATGTGGAGGGAGAGCGGAATGTGGAGGGAGAGAAGCATGTGGAGGGAGAGAGGAATGTGGAGGGAGAGAGGGATGTGGAGGGAGAGAGGAATGTGGAGGGAGAGAGGGATGTGGAGGGAAAGAGGGATGTGGAGGGATGTGGAGGGAGAGAGGGATGTGGAGGGAGAGAGGAATGTGGAGGAATGTGGAGGGAGAGAGGAATGTGAAAGGAGAGAGGAATGTGGAGGGAGAGTGGAATGTGGAGGGAGAGAGGGATGTGAAAGGAGAGAGGAATTTGGAGGGAGAGAGTGATGTGGAGGGAGAGAGGAATGTGGAGGGAGAGAGGAATGTGGAGGGAGAGAGGAATGTGGAGGGAGAGAGGGATGTGGAGGGATGTGGAGGGATGTGGAGGGAGAGAGGAATGTGGAGGAATGTGGAGGGAGAAAGGAATGTGGAGGGAGAGCGGAATGTGGAGGTGGAGGGAGAGAGGATTGTGGGGGGAGAGAGGAATGTGGAGGGAGAGAGGAATGTGGAGGGAGAGAGGGATGTGGAGGGAGAGAGGGATGTGGGGGGATGTGGAGGGAGAGCGGAATGTGGAGGGAGAGAGGGATGTGGAGGGAGAGAGGGATGTGGAGGGAGAGCGGAATGTGGAGGGAGCGAGGCATGTGGAGGGAGAGAGGAATGTGGAGGGAGAGAGGAATGTGGAGGGAGAGCGGAATGTGGAGGGAGAGAGGGATGTGGAGGGAGAGAGGAATGTGGAGGGAGAGAGGGATGTGGAGGGAGAGCGGGATGTGGAGGGAGAGAGGGATGTGGAGGGATGTGGAAAGAGAGAGGAATTTGGAGGAATGTGGAGGGAGAGAGGAATGTGGAGGGAGAGCGGAATGTGGAGGGAGAGAGGGATGTGGAGGGAGAGAGGGATGTGGGGGGATGTGGAGGGAGAGAGGAATGTGGAGGGAGAGCGGAATGTGGAGGGAGAGCGGAATGTGGAGGGAGAGAGGGATGTGGAGGGAGAGAGGGATGTGGAGGGAGAGAGGAATGTGGAGGAATGTGGAGGGAGAGAGGAATGTGGAGGAATGTGGAGGGAGAGAGGAATGTGGAGGGAGAAAGGAATGTGGAGGGAGAGCCGAATGTGGAGGGAGAGAGGGATGTGGAGGGAGAGAGGGATGTGGAGGGAGAGAGGAATGTGGAGGAATGTGGAGGGAGAGAGGAATGTGGAGGAATGTGGAGGGAGAGAGGAATGTGGAGGAATGTGGAGGGAGAGAGGAATGTGGAGGGAGAGAGGAATGTGGAGGGAGAGCGGAATGTGGAGGGAGAGCGGGATGTGGAGGGAGAGAGGAATGTGGAGGGAGAGAGGAATGTGGAGGAATGTGGAGGGAGAGAGGAATGTGGAGGAATGTGGAGGGAGAGAGGAATGTGGAGGGAGAAAGGAATGTGGAGGGAGAGCGGAATGTGGAGGGAGAGAGGGATGTGGAGGGAGAGAGGGATGTGGAGGGAGAGAGGAATGTGGAGGAATGTGGAGGGAGAGAGGAATGTGGAGGAATGTGGAGGGAGAGAGGAATGTGGAGGAATGTGGAGGGAGAGAGGAATGTGGAGGGAGAGAGGAATGTGGAGGAAGAGCGGAATGTGGAGGGAGAGCGGGATGTGGAGGGAGAGATGAATGTGGAGGGAGAGAGGAATGTGGAGGGAGAGAGGGATGTGGGGGGATGTGGAGGGAGAGAGGAATGTGGAGGGAGAGAGGAATGTGGAGGAAGAGCGGAATGTGGAGGGAGAGCGGGATGTGGAGGGAGAGAGGAATGTGGAGGGAGAGAGGGATGTGGAGGGAGAGAGGGATGTGGGGGGATGTGGAGGGAGAGAGGAATGTGGAGGGAGAGCGGAATGTGGAGGGAGAGAGGAATGTGGAGGGAGAGAGGAATGTGAAGGGAGAGAGGGATGTGGAGGGATGTGGAGGGATGTGGAGGGAGAGAGGAATGTGGAGGAATGTGGAGGGAGAGAGGAATGTGGAGGGAGAGAGGGATGTGGAGGGAGGTGGGGGAGAGAGGGGTGTGGAGGAATGTGGAGGGAGAAAGGAATGTGGAGGGAGAGCGGAATGTGGAGGTGGAGGGAGAGAGGAATGTGGGGGGAGAGAGGAATGTGGAGGGAGAGAGGAATGTGGAGGGAGAGAGGGATGTGGAGGGAGAGAGGGATGTGGGGGGATGTGGAGGGAGAGCGGAATGTGGAGGGAGAGAGGGATGTGGAGGGAGAGAGGGATGTGGAGGGATGTGGAGGGAGAGCGGAATGTGGAGGGAGCGAGGCATGTGGAGGGAGAGAGGAATGTGGAGGGAGAGAGGAATGTGGAGGGAGAGAGGGATGTGGAGGGAGAGAGGGATGTGGAGGGATGTGGAGGGATGTGAAGGGAGAGAGGGATGTGGAGGGAGAGAGGAATGTGGAGGAAAGTGGAGGGAGAGAGGAATGTGAAAGGAGAGAGGAATTTGGAGGGAGAGAGTGATGTGGAGGGAGAGAGGAATGTGGAGGGAGAGAGGAATGTGGAGGGAGAGAGGAATGTGGAGGGAGAGAGGGATGTGGAGGGATGTGGAGGGATGTGGAGGGAGAGAGGAAGGTGGAGGAATGTGGAGGGAGAGAGGAATGTGGAGGGAGAGAGGGATGTGGAGGGAGGTGGGGGAGAGAGGGGTGTGGAGGAATGTGGAGGGAGAAAGGAATGTGGAGGGAGAGCGGAATGTGGAGGTGGAGGGAGAGAGGAATGTGGGGGGAGAGAGGAATGTGGAGGGAGAGAGGATTGTGGAGGGAGAGAGGGATGTGGAGGGAGAGAGGGATGTGGGGGGATGTGGAGGGAGAGCGGAATGTGGAGGGAGAGAGGGATGTGGAGGGAGAGAGGGATGTGGAGGGATGTGGAGGGAGAGCGGAATGTGGAGGGAGCGAGGCATGTGGAGGGAGAGAGGAATGTGGAGGGAGAGAGGAATGTGGAGGGAGAGAGGGATGTGGAGGGAGAGAGGGATGTGGAGGGATGTGGAGGGATGTGAAGGGAGAGAGGGATGTGGAGGGAGAGAGGAATGTGGAGGAAAGTGGAGGGAGAGAGGAATGTGAAAGGAGAGAGGGATGTGGAGGGAGAGAGGGATGTGGGGGGATGTGGAGGGAGAGAGGAATGTGGAGGGAGAGCGGAATGTGGAGGGAGAGCGGAATGTGGAGGGAGAGAGGGATGTGGAGGGAGAGAGGAATGTGGAGGGAGAGAGGGATGTGGAGGGAGAGCGGGATGTGGAGGGAGAGAGGGATGTGGAGGGATGTGGAAAGAGAGAGGAATTTGGAGGAATTTGGAGGGAGAGAGGAATGTGGAGGGAGAGCGGAATGTGGAGGGAGAGAGGGATGTGGAGGGAGAGAGGAATGTGGGGGAATGTGGAGGGAGAGAGGAATGTGGAGGGAGAGCGGAATGTGGAGGGAGAGCGGAATGTGGAGGGAGAGAGGGATGTGGAGGGAGAGAGGGATGTGGAGGGAGAGAGGAACGTGGAGGAATGTGGAGGGAGAGAGGAATGTGGAGGAATGTGGAGGGAGAGAGGAATGTGGTGGGAGAAAGGAATGTGGAGGGAGAGCGGAATGTGGAGGGAGAGAGGGATGTGGAGGGAGAGAGGAATGTGGAAGAATGTGGAGGGAGAGAGGAATGTGGAGGAATGTGGAGGGAGAGAGGAATGTGGAGGGAGAAAGGAATGTGGAGGGAGAAAGGAATGTGGAGGGAGAGGGGAATGTGGAGGGAGAGCGGAATGTGGAGGGAGAGAAGCATGTGGAGGGAGAGAGGAATGTGGAGGGAGAGAGGGATGTGGAGGGAGAGAGGAATGTGGAGGGAGAGAGGGATGTGGAGGGAAAGAGGGATGTGGAGGGATGTGGAGGGAGAGAGGGATGTGGAGGGAGAGAGGAATGTGGAGGAATGTGGAGGGAGAGAGGAATGTGAAAGGAGAGAGGAATGTGGAGGGAGAGTGGAATGTGGAGGGAGAGAGGGATGTGAAAGGAGAGAGGAATTTGGAGGGAGAGAGTGATGTGGAGGGAGAGAGGGATGTGGAGGGAGAGAGGAATGTGGAGGGAGAGAGGAATGTGGAGGGAGAGAGGGATGTGGAGGGATGTGGAGGGATGTGGAGGGAGAGAGGGATGTGGAGGGATGTGGAGGGATGTGGAGGGAGAGAGGGATGTGGAGGGAGAGAGGAATGTGGAGGAATGTGGAGGGAGAGAGGAATGTGAAAGGAGAGAGGGATGTGGAGGGAGAGAGGGATGTGGGGGGATGTGGAGGGAGAGAGGAATGTGGAGGGAGAGCGGAATGTGGAGGGAGAGCGGAATGTGGAGGGAGAGAGGGATGTGGAGGGAGAGAGGAATGTGGAGGGAGAGAGGGATGTGGAGGGAGAGCGGGATGTGGAGGGAGAGAGGGATGTGGAGGGATGTGGAAAGAGAGAGGAATTTGGAGGAATGTGGAGGGAGAGAGGAATGTGGAGGGAGAGCGGAATGTGGAGGGAGAGAGGGATGTGGAGGGAGAGAGGGATGTGGGGGGATGTGGAGGGAGAGAGGAATGTGGAGGGAGAGCGGAATGTGGAGGGAGAGCGGAATGTGGAGGGAGAGAGGGATGTGGAGGGAGAGAGGGATGTGGAGGGAGAGAGGAATGTGGAGGAATGTGGAGGGAGAGAGGAATGTGGAGGAATGTGGAGGGAGAGAGGAATGTGGAGGGAGAAAGGAATGTGGAGGGAGAGCGGAATGTGGAGGGAGAGAGGGATGTGGAGGGAGAGAGGGATGTGGAGGGAGAGAGGAATGTGGAGGAATGTGGAGGGAGAGAGGAATGTGGAGGAATGTGGAGGGAGAGAGGAATGTGGAGGGAGAAAGGAATGTGGAGGGAGAAAGAAATGTGGAGGGAGAGGGGAATGTGGAGGGAGAGCGGAATGTGGAGGGAGAGAAGCATGTGGAGGGAGAGAGGAATGTGGAGGGAGAGAGGGATGTGGAGGGAGAGAGGAATGTGGAGGGAGAGAGGGATGTGGAGGGAAAGAGGGATGTGGAGGGGTGTGGAGGGAGAGAGGGATGTGGAGGGAGAGAGGAATGTGGAGGAATGTGGAGGGAGAGAGGAATGTGAAAGGAGAGAGGAATGTGGAGGGAGAGTGGAATGTGGAGGGAGAGAGGGATGTGAAAGGAGAGAGGAATTTGGAGGGAGAGAGTGATGTGGAGGGAGAGAGGAATGTGGAGGGAGAGAGGAATGTGGAGGGAGAGAGGAATGTGGAGGGATGTGGAGGGATGTGGAGGGAGAGAGGAATGTGGAGGAATGTGGAGGGAGAGAGGAATGTGGAGGGAGAGAGGGATGTGGAGGGAGGTGGGGGAGAGAGGGGTGTGGAGGAATGTGGAGGGAGAAAGGAATGTGGAGGGAGAGCGGAATGTGGAGGTGGAGGGAGAGAGGATTGTGGGGGGAGAGAGGAATGTGGAGGGAGAGAGGAATGTGGAGGGAGAGAGGGATGTGGAGGGAGAGAGGGATGTGGGGGGATGTGGAGGGAGAGCGGAATGTGGAGGGAGAGAGGGATGTGGAGGGAGAGAGGGATGTGGAGGGAGAGCGGAATGTGGAGGGAGCGAGGCATGTGGAGGGAGAGAGGAATGTGGAGGGAGAGAGGGATGTGGAGGGAGAGAGGGATGTGGAGGGATGTGGAGGGAGAGAGGGATGTGGAGGGAGAGAGGAATGTGGAGGAATGTGGAGGGAGAGAGGAATGTGAAAGGAGAGAGGGATGTGGAGGGAGAGAGGGATGTGGGGGGATTTGGAGGGAGAGAGGAATGTGGAGGGAGAGCGGAATGTGGAGGGAGAGCGGAATGTGGAGGGAGAGAGGGATGTGGAGGGAGAGAGGAATGTGGAGGGAGAGAGGGATGTGGAGGGAGAGCGGGATGTGGAGGGAGAGAGGGATGTGGAGGGATGTGGAAAGAGAGAGGAATTTGGAGGAATGTGGAGGGAGAGAGGAATGTGGAGGGAGAGCGGAATGTGGAGGGAGAGAGGGATGTGGAGGGAGAGAGGGATGTGGGGGGATGTGGAGGGAGAGAGGAATGTGGAGGGAGAGCGGAATGTGGAGGGAGAGCGGAATGTGGAGGGAGAGAGGGATGTGGAGGGAGAGAGGGATGTGGAGGGAGAGAGGAATGTGGAGGAATGTGGAGGGAGAGAGGAATGTGGAGGAATGTGGAGGGAGAGAGGAATGTGGAGGGAGAAAGGAATGTGGAGGGAGAGCGGAATGTGGAGGGAGAGAGGGATGTGGAGGGAGAGAGGGATGTGGAGGGAGAGAGGAATGTGGAGGAATGTGGAGGGAGAGAGGAATGTGGAGGAATGTGGAGGGAGAGAGGAATGTGGAGGAATGTGGAGGGAGAGAGGAATGTGGAGGGAGAGAGGAATGTGGAGGAAGAGCGGAATGTGGAGGGAGCGAGGCATGTGGAGGGAGAGAGGAATGTGGAGGGAGAGAGGAATGTGGAGGGAGAGAGGGATGTGGAGGGAGAGAGGGATGTGGAGGGATGTGGAGGGAGAGAGGGATATGGAGGGAGAGAGGAATGTGGAGGAATGTGGAGGGAGAGAGGAATGTGAAAGGAGAGAGGGATGTGGAGGGAGAGAGGGATGTGGGGGGATTTGGAGGGAGAGAGGAATGTGGAGGGAGAGCGGAATGTGGAGGGAGAGCGGAATGTGGAGGGAGAGAGGGATGTGGAGGGAGAGAGGAATGTGGAGGGAGAGAGGGATGTGGAGGGAGAGCGGGATGTGGAGGGAGAGAGGGATGTGGAGGGATGTGGAAAGAGAGAGGAATTTGGAGGAATGTGGAGGGAGAGAGGAATGTGGAGGGAGAGCGGAATGTGGAGGGAGAGAGGGATGTGGAGGGATAGAGGGATGTGGGGGGATGTGGAGGGAGAGAGGAATGTGGAGGGAGAGCGGAATGTGGAGGGAGAGCGGAATGTGGAGGGAGAGAGGGATGTGGAGGGAGAGAGGGATGTGGAGGGAGAGAGGAATGTGGAGGAATGTGGAGGGAGAGAGGAATGTGGAGGAATGTGGAGGGAGAGAGGAATGTGGAGGGAGAAAGGAATGTGGAGGGAGAGCGGAATGTGGAGGGAGAGAGGGATGTGGAGGGAGAGAGGGATGTGGAGGGAGAGAGGAATGTGGAGGAATGTGGAGGGAGAGAGGAATGTGGAGGAATGTGGAGGGAGAGAGGAATGTGGAGGAATGTGGAGGGAGAGAGGAATGTGGAGGGAGAGAGGAATGTGGAGGAAGAGCGGAATGTGGAGGGAGAGCGGGATGTGGAGGGAGAGAGGAATGTGGAGGGAGAGAGGAATGTGGAGGGAGAGAGGGATGTGGGGGGATGTGGAGGGAGAGAGGAATGTGGAGGAATGTGGAGGGAGAGAGGAATGTGGAGGGAGAGAGGAATGTGGAGGAAGAGCGGAATGTGGAGGGAGAGCGGGATGTGGAGGGAGAGAGGAATGTGGAGGGAGAGAGGGATGTGGAGGGAGAGAGGGATGTGGGGGGATGTGGAGGGAGAGAGGAATGTGGAGGGAGAGCGGAATGTGGAGCGAGAGAGGAATGTGGAGGGAGAGAGGAATGTGAAGGGAGAGAGGGATGTGGAGGGAGAGAGGAATGTGGAGGGAGAGAGGAATGTGGAGGGAGAGAGGGATGTGGAGGGATGTGGATGGATGTGGAGGGAGAGAGGAATGTGGAGGAATGTGGAGGGAGAGAGGAATGTGAAAGGAGAGAGGAATTTGGAGGGAGAGAGTGATGTGGAGGGAGAGAGGAATGTGGAGGGAGAGAGGAATGTGGAGGGAGAGAGGAATGGGGAGGGAGAGAGGGATGTGGAGGGATGTGGAGGGATGTGGAGGGAGAGAGGAATGTGGAGGAATGTGGAGGGAGAGAGGAATGTGGAGGGAGAGAGGGATGTGGAGGGAGCTGGGGGAGAGAGGGGTGTGGAGGAATGTGGAGGGAGAAAGGAATGTGGAGGGAGAGCGGAATGTGGAGGTGGAGGGAGAGAGGAATGTGGGGGGAGAGAGGAATGTGGAGGGAGAGCGGGATGTGGAGGGAGAGAGGGATGTGGAGGGATGTGGAAAGAGAGAGGAATTGGGAGGAATGTGGAGGGAGAGAGGAATGTGGAGGGAGAGCGGAATGTGGAGGGAGAGAGGGATGTGGAGGGAGAGAGGGATGTGGGGGGATGTGGAGGGAGAGAGGAATGTGGAGGGAGAGCGGAATGTGGAGGGAGAGCGGAATGTGGAGGGAGAGAGGGATGTGGAGGGAGAGAGGGATGTGGAGGGAGAGAGGAATGTGGAGGAATGTGGAGGGAGAGAGGAATGTGGAGGAATGTGGAGGGAGAGAGGAATGTGGAGGGAGAAAGGAATGTGGAGGGAGAGCGGAATGTGGAGGGAGAGAGGGATGTGGAGGGAGAGAGGGATGTGGAGGGAGAGAGGAATGTGGAGGAATGTGGAGGGAGAGAGGAATGTGGAGGAATGTGGAGGGAGAGAGGAATGTGGAGGAATGTGGAGGGAGAGAGGAATGTGGAGGGAGAGAGGAATGTGGAGGAAGAGCGGAATGTGGAGGGAGAGCGGGATGTGGAGGGAGAGAGGAATGTGGAGGGAGAGAGGAATGTGGAGGGAGAGAGGGATGTGGGGGGATGTGGAGGGAGAGAGGAATGTGGAGGAATGTGGAGGGAGAGAGGAATGTGGAGGGTGAGAGGAATGTGGAGGAAGAGCGGAATGTGGAGGGAGAGCGGGATGTGGAGGGAGAGAGGAATGTGGAGGGAGAGAGGGATGTGGAGGGAGAGAGGGATGTGGGGGGATGTGGAGGGAGAGAGGAATGTGGAGGGAGAGCGGAATGTGGAGGGAGAGAGGAATGTGGAGGGAGAGAGGAATGTGAAGGGAGAGAGGGATGTGGAGGGAGAGAGGAATGTGGAGGGAGAGAGGAGTGTGGAGGGAGAGAGGAATGTGGAGGGAGAGAGGGATGTGGAGGGAGAGAGGGATGTGGAGGGAGAGAGGAATGTGGAGGGAGAGAGGGATGTGGAGGGATGTGGATGGATGTGGAGGGAGAGAGGAATGTGGAGGAATGTGGAGGGAGAGAGGAATGTGAAAGGAGAGAGGAATTTGGAAGGAGAGAGTGATGTGGAGGGAGAGAGGAATGTGGAGGGAGAGAGGAATGTGGAGGGAGAGAGGAATGTGGAGGGAGAGAGGGATGTGGAGGGATGTGGAGGGATGTGGAGGGAGAGAGGAATGTGGAGGAATGTGGAGGGAGAGAGGAAGGTGGAGGGAGAGAGGGATGTGGAGGGAGGTGGGGGAGAGAGGGGTGTGGAGGAATGTGGAGGGAGAAAGGAATGTGGAGGGAGAGCGGAATGTGGAGGTGGAGGGAGAGAGGAATTTGGGGGGAGAGAGGAATGTGGAGGGAGAGAGGATTGTGGAGGGAGAGAGGGATGTGGAGGGAGAGAGGGATGTGGGGGGATGTGGAGGGAGAGCGGAATGTGGAGGGAGAGAGGGATGTGGAGGGAGAGAGGGATGTGGAGGGATGTGGAGGGAGAGCGGAATGTGGAGGGAGCGAGGCATGTGGAGGGAGAGAGGAATGTGGAGGGAGAGAGGAATGTGGAGGGAGAGAGGGATGTGGAGGGAGAGAGGGATGTGGAGGGATGTGGAGGGATGTGGAGGGAGAGAGGGATGTGGAGGGAGAGAGGAATGTGGAGGAAAGTGGAGGGAGAGAGGAATGTGAAAGGAGAGAGGGATGTGGAGGGAGAGAGGGATGTGGGGGGATGTGGAGGGAGAGAGGAATGTGGAGGGAGAGCGGAATGTGGAGGGAGAGCGGAATGTGGAGGGAGAGAGGGATGTGGAGGGAGAGAGGAATGTGGAGGGAGAGAGGGATGTGGAGGGAGAGCGGGATGTGGAGGGAGAGAGGGATGTGGAGGGATGTGGAAAGAGAGAGGAATTTGGAGGAATGTGGAGGGAGAGAGGAATGTGGAGGGAGAGCGGAATGTGGAGGGAGAGAGGGATGTGGAGGGAGAGAGGGATGTGGGGGGATGTGGAGGGAGAGAGGAATGTGGAGGGAGAGCGGAATGTGGAGGGAGAGCGGAATGTGGAGGGAGAGAGGGATGTGGAGGGAGAGAGGGATGTGGAGGGAGAGAGGAATGTGGAGGAATGTGGAGGGAGAGAGGAATGTGGAGGAATGTGGAGGGAGAGAGGAATGTGGAGGGAGAAAGGAATGTGGAGGGAGAGCGGAATGTGGAGGGAGAGAGGGATGTGGAGGGAGAGAGGGATGTGGAGGGAGAGAGGAATGTGGAAGAATGTGGAGGGAGAGAGGAATGTGGAGGAATGTGGAGGGAGAGAGGAATGTGGAGGGAGAAAGGAATGTGGAGGGAGAAAGGAATGTGGAGGGAGAGGGGAATGTGGAGGGAGAGCGGAATGTGGAGGGAGAGAAGCATGTGGAGGGAGAGAGGAATGTGGAGGGAGAGAGGGATGTGGAGGGAGAGAGGAATGTGGAGGGAGAGAGGGATGTGGAGGGAAAGAGGGATGTGGAGGGATGTGGAGGGAGAGAGGGATGTGGAGGGAGAGAGGAATGTGGAGGAATGTGGAGGGAGAGAGGAATGTGAAAGGAGAGAGGAATGTGGAGGGAGAGTGGAATGTGGAGGGAGAGAGGGATGTGAAAGGAGAGAGGAATTTGGAGGGAGAGAGTGATGTGGAGGGAGAGAGGAATGTGGAGGGAGAGAGGAATGTGGAGGGAGAGAGGAATGTGGAGGGAGAGAGGGATGTGGAGGGATGTGGAGGGATGTGGAGGGAGAGAGGGATGTGGAGGGATGTGGAGGGATGTGGAGGGAGAGAGGGATGTGGAGGGAGAGAGGAATGTGGAGGAATGTGGAGGGAGAGAGGAATGTGAAAGGAGAGAGGGATGTGGAGGGAGAGAGGGATGTGGGGGGATGTGGAGGGAGAGAGGAATGTGGAGGGAGAGCGGAATGTGGAGGGAGAGCGGAATGTGGAGGGAGAGAGGGATGTGGAGGGAGAGAGGAATGTGGAGGGAGAGAGGGATGTGGAGGGAGAGCGGGATGTGGAGGGAGAGAGGGATGTGGAGGGATGTGGAAAGAGAGAGGAATTTGGAGGAATGTGGAGGGAGAGAGGAATGTGGAGGGAGAGCGGAATGTGGAGGGAGAGAGGGATGTGGAGGGAGAGAGGGATGTGGGGGGATGTGGAGGGAGAGAGGAATGTGGAGGGAGAGCGGAATGTGGAGGGAGAGCGGAATGTGGAGGGAGAGAGGGATGTGGAGGGAGAGAGGGATGTGGAGGGAGAGAGGAATGTGGAGGAATGTGGAGGGAGAGAGGAATGTGGAGGAATGTGGAGGGAGAGAGGAATGTGGAGGGAGAAAGGAATGTGGAGGGAGAGCGGAATGTGGAGGGAGAGAGGGATGTGGAGGGAGAGAGGGATGTGGAGGGAGAGAGGAATGTGGAGGAATGTGGAGGGAGAGAGGAATGTGGAGGAATGTGGAGGGAGAGAGGAATGTGGAGGGAGAAAGGAATGTGGAGGGAGAAAGGAATGTGGAGGGAGAGGGGAATGTGGAGGGAGAGCGGAATGTGGAGGGAGAGAAGCATGTGGAGGGAGAGAGGAATGTGGAGGGAGAGAGGGATGTGGAGGGAGAGAGGGATGTGGAGGGAAAGAGGGATGTGGAGGGATGTGGAGGGAGAGAGGGATGTGGAGGGAGAGAGGAATGTGGAGGAATGTGGAGGGAGAGAGGAATGTGAAAGGAGAGAGGAATGTGGAGGGAGAGTGGAATGTGGAGGGAGAGAGGGATGTGAAAGGAGAGAGGAATTTGGAGGGAGAGAATGATGTGGAGGGAGAGAGGAATGTGGAGGGAGAGAGGAATGTGGAGGGAGAGAGGAATGTGGAGGGAGAGAGGGATGTGGAGGGATGTGGAGGGATGTGGAGGGAGAGAGGAATGTGGAGGAATGTGGAGGGAGAGAGGAATGTGGAGGGAGAGAGGGATGTGGAGGGAGGTGGGGGAGAGAGGGGTGTGGAGGAATGTGGAGGGAGAAAGGAATGTGGAGGGAGAGAGGAATGTGGAGGTGGAGGGAGAGAGGATTGTGGGGGGAGAGAGGAATGTGGAGGGAGAGAGGAATGTGGAGGGAGAGAGGGATGTGGAGGGAGAGAGGGATGTGGGGGGATGTGGAGGGAGAGCGGAATGTGGAGGGAGAGAGGGATGTGGAGGGAGAGAGGGATGTGGAGGGAGAGCGGAATGTGGAGGGAGCGAGGCATGTGGAGGGAGAGAGGAATGTGGAGGGAGAGAGGAATGTGGAGGGAGAGAGGGATGTGGAGGGAGAGAGGGATGTGGAGGGATGTGGAGGGATGTGGAGGGAGAGAGGGATGTGGAGGGAGAGAGGAATGTGGAGGAATGTGGAGGGAGAGAGGAATGTGAAAGGAGAGAGGGATGTGGAGGGAGAGAGGGATGTGGGGGGATTTGGAGGGAGAGAGGAATGTGGAGGGAGAGCGGAATGTGGAGGGAGAGCGGAATGTGGAGGGAGAGAGGGATGTGGAGGGAGAGAGGAATGTGGAGGGAGAGAGGGATGTGGAGGGAGAGCGGGATGTGGAGGGAGAGAGGGATGTGGAGGGATGTGGAAAGAGAGAGGAATTTGGAGGAATGTGGAGGGAGAGAGGAATGTGGAGGGAGAGCGGAATGTGGAGGGAGAGAGGGATGTGGAGGGAGAGAGGGATGTGGGGGGATGTGGAGGGAGAGAGGAATGTGGAGGGAGAGCGGAATGTGGAGGGAGAGCGGAATGTGGAGGGAGAGAGGGATGTGGAGGGAGAGAGGGATGTGGAGGGAGAGAGGAATGTGGAGGAATGTGGAGGGAGAGAGGAATGTGGAGGAATGTGGAGGGAGAGAGGAATGTGGAGGGAGAAAGGAATGTGGAGGGAGAGCGGAATGTGGAGGGAGAGAGGGATGTGGAGGGAGAGAGGGATGTGGAGGGAGAGAGGAATGTGGAGGAATGTGGAGGGAGAGAGGAATGTGGAGGAATGTGGAGGGAGAGAGGAATGTGGAGGAATGTGGAGGGAGAGAGGAATGTGGAGGGAGAGAGGAATGTGGAGGAAGAGCGGAATGTGGAGGGAGAGCGGGATGTGGAGGGAGAGAGGAATGTGGAGGGAGAGAGGAATGTGGAGGGAGAGAGGGATGTGGGGGGATGTGGAGGGAGAGAGGAATGTGGAGGAATGTGGAGGGAGAGAGGAATGTGGAGGGAGAGAGGAATGTGGAGGAAGAGCGGAATGTGGAGGGAGAGCGGGATGTGGAGGGAGAGAGGAATGTGGAGGGAGAGAGGGATGTGGAGGGATGTGGAGGGATGTGGAGGGAGAGAGGGATGTGGAGGGAGAGAGGAATGTGGAGGAATGTGGAGGGAGAGAGGAATGTGAAAGGAGAGAGGGATGTGGAGGGAGAGAGGGATGTGGGGGGATGTGGAGGGAGAGAGGAATGTGGAGGGAGAGCGGAATGTGGAGGGAGAGCGGAATGTGGAGGGAGAGAGGGATGTGGAGGGAGAGAGGACTGTGGAGGGAGAGAGGGATGTGGAGGGAGAGCGGGATGTGGAGGGAGAGAGGAATGTGGAGGGAGAGAGGGATGTGGAGGGAGAGAGGGATGTGGAGGGAGAGCGGAATGTGGAGGGAGCGAGGCATGTGGAGGGAGAGAGGAATGTGGAGGGAGAGAGGAATGTGGAGGGAGAGAGGGATGTGGAGGGAGAGAGGGATGTGGAGGGATGTGGAGGGATGTGGAGGGAGAGAGGGATGTAGAGGGAGAGAGGAATGTGGAGGAATGTGGAGGGAGAGAGGAATGTGAAAGGAGAGAGGGATGTGGAGGGAGAGAGGGATGTGGGGGGATGTGGAGGGAGAGAGGAATGTGGAGGGAGAGCGGAATGTGGAGGGAGAGCGGAATGTGGAGGGAGAGAGGGATGTGGAGGGAGAGAGGAATGTGGAGGGAGAGAGGGATGTGGAGGGAGAGCGGGATGTGGAGGGAGAGAGGGATGTGGAGGGATGTGGAAAGAGAGAGGAATTTGGAGGAATGTGGAGGGAGAGAGGAATGTGGAGGAATGTGGAGGGAGAGAGGAATGTGGAGGAATGTGGAGGGAGAGAGGAATGTGGAGGGAGAAAGGAATGTGGAGGGAGAAAGGAATGTGGAGGGAGAGGGGAATGTGGAGGGAGAGCGGAATGTGGAGGGAGAGAGGCATGTGGAGGGAGAGAGGAATGTGGAGGGAGAGAGGAATGTGGAGGGAGAGAGGGATGTGGAGGGAGCGAGGCATGTGGAGGGAGAGAGGAATGTGGAGGGAGAGAGGAATGTGGAGGGAGAGAGGGATGTGGAGGGAGAGAGGGATGTGGAGGGATGTGGAGGGATGTGGAGGGAGAGAGGGATGTGGAGGGAGAGAGGAATGTGGAGGAATGTGGAGGGAGAGAGGAATGTGAAAGGAGAGAGGGATGTGGAGGGAGAGAGGGATGTGGGGGGATGTGGAGGGAGAGAGGAATGTGGAGGGAGAGCGGAATGTGGAGGGAGAGCGGAATGTGGAGGGAGAGAGGGATGTGGAGGGAGAGAGGAATGTGGAGGGAGAGAGGGATGTGGAGGGAGAGCGGGATGTGGAGGGAGAGAGGGATGTGGAGGGATGTGGAAAGAGAGAGGAATTTGGAGGAATGTGGAGGGAGAGAGGAATGTGGAGGGAGAGCGGAATGTGGAGGGAGAGAGGGATGTGGAGGGAGAGAGGGATGTGGGGGGATGTGGAGGGAGAGAGGAATGTGGAGGGAGAGCGGAATGTGGAGGGAGAGCGGAATGTGGAGGGAGAGAGGGATGTGGAGGGAGAGAGGGATGTGGAGGGAGAGAGGAATGTGGAGGAATGTGGAGGGAGAGAGGAATGTGGAGGGAGAAAGGAATGTGGAGGGAGAGCGGAATGTGGAGGGAGAGAGGGATGTGGAGGGAGAGAGGGATGTGGAGGGAGAGAGGAATGTGGAGGAATGTGGAGGGAGAGAGGAATGTGGAGGAATGTGGAGGGAGAGAGGAATGTGGAGGGAGAAAGGAATGTGGAGGGAGAAAGGAATGTGGAGGGAGAGGGGAATGTGGAGGGAGAGCGGAATGTGGAGGGAGAGAGGCATGTGGAGGGAGAGAGGAATGTGGAGGGAGAGAGGGATGTGGAGGGAGAGAGGAATGTGGAGGGAGAGAGGGATGTGGAGGGAAAGAGGGATGTGGAGGGATGTGGAGGGAGAGAGGGATGTGGAGGGAGAGAGGAATGTGGAGGAATGTGGAGGGAGAGAGGATTGTGAAAGGAGAGAGGAATGTGGAGGGAGAGTGGAATGTGGAGGGAGAGAGGGATGTGGAGGGAGAGAGGGATGTGGGGGGATGTGGAGGGAGAGAGGAATGTGGAGGAATGTGGAGGGAGAGAGGAATGTGGAGGGAGAGAGGAATGTGGAGGAAGAGCGGAATGTGGAGGGAGAGCGGGATGTGGAGGGAGAGAGGAATGTGGAGGGAGAGAGGAATGTGGAGGGAGAGAGGGATGTGGAGGGAGAGAGGGATGTGGAGGGAGAGAGGGATGTGGGGGGATGTGGAGGGAGAGAGGAATGTGGAGGGAGAGCGGAATGTGGAGGGAGAGAGGAATGTGGAGGGAGAGAGGAATGTGAAGGGAGAAAGGAATGTGGAGGGAGAGCGGAATGTGGAGGGAGAGAGGGATGTGGAGGGAGAGAGGGATGTGGAGGGAGAGAGGAATGTGGAGGGAGAGAGGAATGTGGAGGAATGTGGAGGGAGAGAGGAATGTGGAGGGAGAAAGGAATGTGGAGGGAGAAAGGAATGTGGAGGGAGAGGGGAATGTGGAGGGAGAGCGGAATGTGGAGGAATGTGGAGGGAGAGAGGAATGTGGAGGAATGTGGAGGGAGAGAGGAATGTGGAGGGAGAAAGGAATGTGGAGGGAGAGCGGAATGTGGAGGGAGAGAGGGATGTGGAGGGAGAGAGGGATGTGGAGGGAGAGAGGAATGTGGAGGAATGTGGAGGGAGAGAGGAATGTGGAGGAATGTGGAGGGAGAGAGGAATGTGGAGGGAGAAAGGAATGTGGAGGGAGAAAGGAATGTGGAGGGAGAGGGGAATGTGGAGGGAGAGCGGAATGTGGAGGGAGAGAGGCATGTGGAGGGAGAGAGGAATGTGGAGGGAGAGAGGGATGTGGAGGGAGAGAGGGATGTGGGGGGATGTGGAGGGAGAGAGGAATGTGGAGGGAGAGCGGAATGTGGAGGGAGAGAGGAATGTGGAGGGAGAGAGGAATGTGAAGGGAGAGAGGAATGTGGAGGGAGAGAGGAATGTGGAGGGAGAGAGGAGTGTGGAGGGAGAGAGGAATGTGAAAGGAGAGAGGGATCTGGAGGGAGAGAGGGATGTGGAGGGAGAGAGGAATGTGGAGGGAGAGTGGGATGTGGAGGGATGTGGATGGATGTGGAGGGAGAGAGGAATGTGGAGGAATGTGGAGGGAGAGAGGAATGTGAAAGGAGAGAGGAATTTGGAGGGAGAGAGTGATGTGGAGGGAGAGAGGAATGTGGAGGGAGAGAGGAATGTGGAGGGAGAGAGGAATGTGGAGGGAGAGAGGGATGTGGAGGGATGTGGAGGGATGTGGAGGGAGAGAGGAATGTGGAGGAATGTGGAGGGAGAGAGGAATGTGGAGGGAGAGAGGGATGTGGAGGGAGGTGGGGGAGAGAGGGGTGTGGAGGAATGTGGAGGGAGAAAGGAATGTGGAGGGAGAGCGGAATGTGGAGGTGGAGGGAGAGAGGAATGTGGGGGGAGAGAGGAATGTGGAGGGAGAGAGGGATGTGGAGGGAGAGAGGGATGTGGGGGGATGTGGAGGGAGAGCGGAATGTGGAGGGAGAGAGGGATGTGGAGGGAGAGAGGAATGTGGAGGGAGAGCGGAATGTGGAGGGAGCGAGGAATGTGGAGGGAGAGAGGAATGTGAAGGGAGAGAGGGATGTGGAGGGATGTGGAGGGATGTGGAGGGAGAGAGGGATGTGGAGGGAGAGAGGAATGTGGAGGAATGTGGAGGGAGAGAGGAATGTGAAAGGAGAGAGGGATGTGGAGGGAGAGAGGGATGTGGGGGGATGTGGAGGGAGAGAGGAATGTGGAGGGAGAGCGGAATGTGGAGGGAGAGCGGAATGTGGAGGGAGAGAGGGATGTGGAGGAAGAGAGGAATGTGGAGGGAGAGAGGGATGTGGAGGGAGAGCGGGATGTGGAGGGAGAGAGGGATGTGGAGGGATGTGGAAAGAGAGAGGAATTTGGAGGAATGTGGAGGGAGAGAGGAATGTGGAGGGAGAGCGGAATGTGGAGGGAGAGAGGGATGTGGAGGGAGAGAGGGATGTGGGGGGATGTGGAGGGAGAGAGGAATGTGGAGGGAGAGCGGAATGTGGAGGGAGAGCGGAATGTGGAGGGAGAGAGGGATGTGGAGGGAGAGAGGGATGTGGAGGGAGAGAGGAATGTGGAGGAATGTGGAGGGAGAGAGGAATGTGGAGGAATGTGGAGGGAGAGAGGAATGTGGAGGGAGAAAGGAATGTGGAGGGAGAGCGGAATGTGGAGGGAGAGAGGGATGTGGAGGGAGAGAGGGATGTGGAGGGAGAGAGGAATGTGGAGGAATGTGGAGGGAGAGAGGAATGTGGAGGAATGTGGAGGGAGAGAGGAATGTGGAGGGAGAAAGGAATGTGGAGGGAGAAAGGAATGTGGAGGGAGAGGGGAATGTGGAGGGAGAGCGGAATGTGGAGGGAGAGAGGGATGTGGAGGGAGAGAGGAATGTGGAGGGAGAGAGGGATGTGGAGGGAAAGAGGGATGTGGAGGGATGTGGAGGGAGAGAGGGATGTGGAGGGAGAGAGGAATGTGGAGGAATGTGGAGGGAGAGAGGAATGTGAAAGGAGAGAGGAATGTGGAGGGAGAGTGGAATGTGGAGGGAGAGAGGGATGTGGAGGGAGAGAGGGATGTGGAGGGAGAGAGGGATGTGGGGGGATGTGGAGGGAGAGCGGAATGTGGAGGGAGAGAGGGATGTGGAGGGAGAGAGGGATGTGGAGGGAGAGCGGAATGTGGAGGGAGCGAGGCATGTGGAGGGAGAGAGGAATGTGGAGGGAGAGAGGAATGTGGAGGGAGAGAGGGATGTGGAGGGAGAGAGGGATGTGGAGGGATGTGGAGGGATGTGGAGGGAGAGAGGGATGTGGAGGGAGAGAGGAATGTGGAGGAATGTGGAGGGAGAGAGGAATGTGAAAGGAGAGAGGGATGTGGAGGGAGAGAGGGATGTGGGGGGATGTGGAGGGAGAGAGGAATGTGGAGGGAGAGCGGAATGTGGAGGGAGAGCGGAATGTGGAGGGAGAGAGGGATGTGGAGGGAGAGAGGAATGTGGAGGGAGAGAGGGATGTGGAGGGAGAGCGGGATGTGGAGGGAGAGAGGGATGTGGAGGGATGTGGAAAGAGAGAGGAATTTGGAGGAATGTGGAGGGAGAGAGGAATGTGGAGGGAGAGCGGAATGTGGAGGGAGAGAGGGATCTGGAGGGAGAGAGGGATGTGGGGGGATGTGGAGGGAGAGAGGAATGTGGAGGGAGAGCGGAATGTGGAGGGAGAGCGGAATGTGGAGGGAGAGAGGGATGTGGAGGGAGAGAGGGATGTGGAGGGAGAGAGGAATGTGGAGGAATGTGGAGGGAGAGAGGAATGTGGAGGAATGTGGAGGGAGAGAGGAATGTGGAGGGAGAAAGGAATGTGGAGGGAGAGCGGAATGTGGAGGGAGAGAGGGATGTGGAGGGAGAGAGGGATGTGGAGGGAGAGAGGGATGTGGAGGGAGAGAGGAATGCGGAGGAATGTGGAGGGAGAGAGGAATGTGGAGGAATGTGGAGGGAGAGAGGAATGTGGAGGGAGAAAGGAATGTGGAGGGAGAAAGGAATGTGGAGGGAGAGGGGAATGTGGAGGGAGAGCGGAATGTGGAGGAATGTGGAGGGAGAGAGGAATGTGGAGGAATGTGGAGGGAGAGAGGAATGTGGAGGGAGAAAGGAATGTGGAGGGAGAGCGGAATGTGGAGGGAGAGAGGGATGTGGAGGGAGAGAGGGATGTGGAGGGAGAGAGGAATGTGGAGGAATGTGGAGGGAGAGAGGGATGTGGAGGGAGAGAGGAATGTGGAGGAATGTGGAGGGAGAGAGGAATGTGAAAGGAGAGAGGAATGTGGAGGGAGAGTGGAATGTGGAGGGAGAGAGGGATGTGAAAGGAGAGAGGAATTTGGAGGGAGAGAGTGATGTGGAGGGAGAGAGGATTGTGGAGGGAGAGAGGAATGTGGAGGGAGAGAGGAATGTGGAGGGAGAGAGGGATGTGGAGGGATGTGGAGGGATGTGGAGGGAGAGAGGCATGTGGAGGAATGTGGAGGGAGAGAGGAATGTGGGGGGAGAGAGGAATGTGGAGGGAGAGAGGAATGTGGAGGGAGAGAGGGATGTGGAGGGAGAGAGGGATGTGGGGGGATGTGGAGGGAGAGCGGAATGTGGAGGGAGAGAGGGATGTGGAGGGAGAGAGGGATGTGGAGGGAGAGCGGAATGTGGAGGGAGCGAGGCATGTGGAGGGAGAGAGGAATGTGGAGGGAGAGAGGAATGTGGAGGGAGAGAGGGATGTGGAGGGATGTGGAGGGATGTGGAGGGAGAGAGGGATGTGGAGGGAGAGAGGGATGTGGAGGAATGTGGAGGGAGAGAGGAATGTGAAAGGAGAGAGGGATGTGGAGGGAGAGAGGGATGTGGGGGGATGTGGAGGGAGAGAGGAATGTGGAGGGAGAGCGGAATGTGGAGGGAGAGCGGAATGTGGAGGGAGAGAGGGATGTGGAGGGAGAGAGGGATGTGGAGGGAGAGCGGGATGTGGAGGGAGAGAGGGATGTGGAGGGATGTGGAAAGAGAGAGGAATTTGGAGGAATGTGGAGGGAGAGAGGAATGTGGAGGGAGAGCGGAATGTGGAGGGAGAGAGGGATCTGGAGGGAGAGAGGGATGTGGGGGGATGTGGAGGGAGAGAGGAATGTGGAGGGAGAGCGGAATGTGGAGGGAGAGCGGAATGTGGAGGGAGAGAGGGATGTGGAGGGAGAGAGGGATGTGGAGGGAGAGAGGAATGTGGAGGAATGTGGAGGGAGAGAGGAATGTGGAGGAATGTGGAGGGAGAGAGGAATGTGGAGGGAGAAAGGAATGTGGAGGGAGAGCGGAATGTGGAGGGAGAGAGGGATGTGGAGGGAGAGAGGGATGTGGAGGGAGAGAGGAATGTGGAGGAATGTGGAGGGAGAGAGGAATGTGGAGGAATGTGGAGGGAGAGAGGAATGTGGAGGGAGAAAGGAATGTGGAGGGAGAAAGGAATGTGGAGGGAGAGGGGAATGTGGAGGAATGTGGAGGGAGAGAGGAATGTGAAAGGAGAGAGGAATTTGGAGGGAGAGAGTGATGTGGAGGGAGAGAGGAATGTGGAGGGAGAGAGGAATGTGGAGGGAGAGAGGAATGTGGAGGGAGAGAGGGATGTGGAGGGAGGTGGGGGAGAGAGGGGTGTGGAGGAATGTGGAGGGAGAAAGGAATGTGGAGGGAGAGCGGAATGTGGAGGTGGAGGGAGAGAGGAATGTGGGGGGAGAGAGGAATGTGGAGGGAGAGTGGGATGTGGAGGGAGAGAGGGATGTGGAGGGATGTGGAAAGAGAGAGGAATTTGGAGGAATGTGGAGGGAGAGAGGAATGTGGAGGGAGAGCGGAATGTGGAGGGAGAGAGGGATGTGGAGGGAGAGAGGGATGTGGGGGGATGTGGAGGGAGAGAGGAATGTGGAGGGAGAGCGGAATGTGGAGGGAGAGCGGAATGTGGAGGGAGAGAGGGATGTGGAGGGAGAGAGGGATGTGGAGGGAGAGAGGAATGTGGAGGAATGTGGAGGGAGAGAGGAATGTGGAGGAATGTGGAGGGAGAGAGGAATGTGGAGGGAGAAAGGAATGTGGAGGGAGAGCGGAATGTGGAGGGAGAGAGGGATGTGGAGGGAGAGAGGGATGTGGAGGGAGAGAGGAATGTGGAGGAATGTGGAGGGAGAGAGGAATGTGGAGGAATGTGGAGGGAGAGAGGAATGTGGAGGAATGTGGAGGGAGAGAGGAATGTGGAGGGAGAGAGGAATGTGGAGGAAGAGCGGAATGTGGAGGGAGAGCGGGATGTGGAGGGAGAGAGGAATGTGGAGGGAGAGAGGAATGTGGAGGGAGAGAGGGATGTGGGGGGATGTGGAGGGAGAGAGGAATGTGGAGGAATGTGGAGGGAGAGAGGAATGTGGAGGGTGAGAGGAATGTGGAGGAAGAGCGGAATGTGGAGGGAGAGCGGGATGTGGAGGGAGAGAGGAATGTGGAGGGAGAGAGGGATGTGGAGGGAGAGAGGGATGTGGGGGGATGTGGAGGGAGAGAGGAATGTGGAGGGAGAGCGGAATGTGGAGGGAGAGAGGAATGTGGAGGGAGAGAGGAATGTGAAGGGAGAGAGGGATGTGGAGGGAGAGAGGAATGTGGAGGGAGAGAGGAGTGTGGAGGGAGAGAGGAATGTGGAGGGAGAGAGGGATGTGGAGGGAGAGAGGGATGTGGAGGGAGAGAGGAATGTGGAGGGAGAGAGGGATGTGGAGGGATGTGGATGGATGTGGAGGGAGAGAGGAATGTGGAGGAATGTGGAGGGAGAGAGGAATGTGAAAGGAGAGAGGAATTTGGAGGGAGAGAGTGATGTGGAGGGAGAGAGGAATGTGGAGGGAGAGAGGAATGTGGAGGGAGAGAGGAATGTGGAGGGAGAGAGGGATGTGGAGGGATGTGGAGGGATGTGGAGGGAGAGAGGAATGTGGAGGAATGTGGAGGGAGAGAGGAATGTGGAGGGAGAGAGGGATGTGGAGGGAGGTGGGGGAGAGAGGGGTGTGGAGGAATGTGGAGGGAGAAAGGAATGTGGAGGGAGAGCGGAATGTGGAGGTGGAGGGAGAGAGGAATTTGGGGGGAGAGAGGAATGTGGAGGGAGAGAGGAATGTGGAGGGAGAGAGGGATGTGGAGGGAGAGAGGGATGTGGAGGGATATGGAAGGAGAGCGGAATGTGGAGGGAGAGAGGGATGTGGAGGGAGAGAGGGATGTGGAGGGATGTGGAGGGAGAGCGGAATGTGGAGGGAGCGAGGCATGTGGAGGGAGAGAGGAATGTGGAGGGAGAGAGGAATGTGGAGGGAGAGAGGAATGTGGAGGGAGAGAGGAATGTGAAGGGAGAGAGGGATGTGGAGGGAGAGAGGAATGTGGAGGGAGAGAGGAGTGTGGAGGGAGAGAGGAATGTGGAGGGAGAGAGGGATGTGGAGGGAGAGAGGGATGTGGAGGGAGAGAGGAATGTGGAGGGAGAGAGGGATGTGGAGGGATGTGGATGGATGTGGAGGGAGAGAGGAATGTGGAGGAATGTGGAGGGAGAGAGGAATGTGAAAGGAGAGAGGAATTTGGAGGGAGAGAGTGATGTGGAGGGAGAGAGGAATGTGGAGGGAGAGAGGAATGTGGAGGGAGAGAGGAATGTGGAGGGAGAGAGGGATGTGGAGGGATGTGGAGGGATGTGGAGGGAGAGAGGAATGTGGAGGAATGTGGAGGGAGAGAGGAATGTGGAGGGAGAGAGGGATGTGGAGGGAGGTGGGGGAGAGAGGGGTGTGGAGGAATGTGGAGGGAGAAAGGAATGTGGAGGGAGAGCGGAATGTGGAGGTGGAGGGAGAGAGGAATTTGGGGGGAGAGAGGAATGTGGAGGGAGAGAGGAATGTGGAGGGAGAGAGGGATGTGGAGGGAGAGAGGGATGTGGGGGGATGTGGAGGGAGAGCGGAATGTGGAGGGAGAGAGGGATGTGGAGGGAGAGAGGGATGTGGAGGGATGTGGAGGGAGAGCGGAATGTGGAGGGAGCGAGGCATGTGGAGGGAGAGAGGAATGTGGAGGGAGAGAGGAATGTGGAGGGAGAGAGGGATGTGGAGGGAGAGAGGGATGTGGAGGGATGTGGAGGGATGTGGAGGGAGAGAGGGATGTGGAGGGAGAGAGGAATGTGGAGGAAAGTGGAGGGAGAGAGGAATGTGAAAGGAGAGAGGGATGTGGAGGGAGAGAGGGATGTGGGGGGATGTGGAGGGAGAGAGGAATGTGGAGGGAGAGCGGAATGTGGAGGGAGAGCGGAATGTGGAGGGAGAGAGGGATGTGGAGGGAGAGAGGAATGTGGAGGGAGAGAGGGATGTGGAGGGAGAGCGGGATGTGGAGGGAGAGAGGGATGTGGAGGGATGTGGAAAGAGAGAGGAATTTGGAGGAATGTGGAGGGAGAGAGGAATGTGGAGGGAGAGCGGAATGTGGAGGGAGAGAGGGATGTGGAGGGAGAGAGGGATGTGGGGGGATGTGGAGGGAGAGAGGAATGTGGAGGGAGAGCGGAATGTGGAGGGAGAGCGGAATGTGGAGGGAGAGAGGGATGTGGAGGGAGAGAGGGATGTGGAGGGAGAGAGGAATGTGGAGGAATGTGGAGGGAGAGAGGAATGTGGAGGAATGTGGAGGGAGAGAGGAATGTGGAGGGAGAAAGGAATGTGGAGGGAGAGCGGAATGTGGAGGGAGAGAGGGATGTGGAGGGAGAGAGGGATGTGGAGGGAGAGAGGAATGTGGAAGAATGTGGAGGGAGAGAGGAATGTGGAGGAATGTGGAGGGAGAGAGGAATGTGGAGGGAGAAAGGAATGTGGAGGGAGAAAGGAATGTGGAGGGAGAGGGGAATGTGGAGGGAGAGCGGAATGTGGAGGGAGAGAAGCATGTGGAGGGAGAGAGGAATGTGGAGGGAGAGAGGGATGTGGAGGGAGAGAGGGATGTGGAGGGAAAGAGGGATGTGGAGGGATGTGGAGGGAGAGAGGGATGTGGAGGGAGAGAGGAATGTGGAGGAATGTGGAGGGAGAGAGGAATGTGAAAGGAGAGAGGAATGTGGAGGGAGAGTGGAATGTGGAGGGAGAGAGGGATGTGAAAGGAGAGAGGAATTTGGAGGGAGAGAGTGATGTGGAGGGAGAGAGGAATGTGGAGGGAGAGAGGAATGTGGAGGGAGAGAGGAATGTGGAGGGAGAGAGGGATGTGGAGGGATGTGGAGGGATGTGGAGGGAGAGAGGAATGTGGAGGAATGTGGAGGGAGAGAGGAATGTGGAGGGAGAGAGGGATGTGGAGGGAGGTGGGGGAGAGAGGGGTGTGGAGGAATGTGGAGGGAGAAAGGAATGTGGAGGGAGAGAGGAATGTGGAGGTGGAGGGAGAGAGGATTGTGGGGGGAGAGAGGAATGTGGAGGGAGAGAGGAATGTGGAGGGAGAGAGGGATGTGGAGGGAGAGAGGGATGTGGGGGGATGTGGAGGGAGAGCGGAATGTGGAGGGAGAGAGGGATGTGGAGGGAGAGAGGGATGTGGAGGGAGAGCGGAATGTGGAGGGAGCGAGGCATGTGGAGGGAGAGAGGAATGTGGAGGGAGAGAGGAATGTGGAGGGAGAGAGGGATGTGGAGGGAGAGAGGGATGTGGAGGGATGTGGAGGGATGTGGAGGGAGAGAGGGATGTGGAGGGAGAGAGGAATGTGGAGGAATGTGGAGGGAGAGAGGAATGTGAAAGGAGAGAGGGATGTGGGGGGATTTGGAGGGAGAGAGGAATGTGGAGGGAGAGCGGAATGTGGAGGGAGAGCGGAATGTGGAGGGAGAGAGGGATGTGGAGGGAGAGAGGAATGTGGAGGGAGAGAGGGATGTGGAGGGAGAGCGGGATGTGGAGGGAGAGAGGGATGTGGAGGGATGTGGAAAGAGAGAGGAATTTGGAGGAATGTGGAGGGAGAGAGGAATGTGGAGGGAGAGCGGAATGTGGAGGGAGAGAGGGATGTGGAGGGAGAGAGGGATGTGGGGGGATGTGGAGGGAGAGAGGAATGTGGAGGGAGAGCGGAATGTGGAGGGAGAGCGGAATGTGGAGGGAGAGAGGGATGTGGAGGGAGAGAGGGATGTGGAGGGAGAGAGGAATGTGGAGGAATGTGGAGGGAGAGAGGAATGTGGAGGAATGTGGAGGGAGAGAGGAATGTGGAGGGAGAAAGGAATGTGGAGGGAGAGCGGAATGTGGAGGGAGAGAGGGATGTGGAGGGAGAGAGGGATGTGGAGGGAGAGAGGAATGTGGAGGAATGTGGAGGGAGAGAGGAATGTGGAGGAATGTGGAGGGAGAGAGGAATGTGGAGGAATGTGGAGGGAGAGAGGAATGTGGAGGGAGAGAGGAATGTGGAGGAAGAGCGGAATGTGGAGGGAGAGCGGGATGTGGAGGGAGAGAGGAATGTGGAGGGAGAGAGGAATGTGGAGGGAGAGAGGGATGTGGGGGGATGTGGAGGGAGAGAGGAATGTGGAGGAATGTGGAGGGAGAGAGGAATGTGGAGGGAGAGAGGAATGTGGAGGAAGAGCGGAATGTGGAGGGAGAGCGGGATGTGGAGGGAGAGAGGAATGTGGAGGGAGAGAGGGATGTGGAGGGATGTGGAGGGATGTGGAGGGAGAGAGGGATGTGGAGGGAGAGAGGAATGTGGAGGAATGTGGAGGGAGAGAGGAATGTGAAAGGAGAGAGGGATGTGGAGGGAGAGAGGGATGTGGGGGGATGTGGAGGGAGAGAGGAATGTGGAGGGAGAGCGGAATGTGGAGGGAGAGCGGAATGTGGAGGGAGAGAGGGATGTGGAGGGAGAGAGGACTGTGGAGGGAGAGAGGGATGTGGAGGGAGAGCGGGATGTGGAGGGAGAGAGGAATGTGGAGGGAGAGAGGATTGTGGAGGGAGAGAGGGATGTGGAGGGAGAGCGGAATGTGGAGGGAGCGAGGCATGTGGAGGGAGAGAGGAATGTGGAGGGAGAGAGGAATGTGGAGGGAGAGAGGGATGTGGAGGGAGAGAGGGATGTGGAGGGATGTGGAGGGATGTGGAGGGAGAGAGGGATGTGGAGGGAGAGAGGAATGTGGAGGAATGTGGAGGGAGAGAGGAATGTGAAAGGAGAGAGGGATGTGGAGGGAGAGAGGGATGTGGGGGGAGAGCGGAATGTGGAGGGAGAGCGGAATGTGGAGGGAGAGAGGGATGTGGAGGGAGAGAGGAATGTGGAGGGAGAGAGGGATGTGGAGGGAGAGCGGGATGTGGAGGGAGAGAGGGATGTGGAGGGATGTGGAAAGAGAGAGGAATTTGGAGGAATGTGGAGGGAGAGAGGAATGTGGAGGGAGAGCGGAATGTGGAGGGAGAGAGGGATGTGGAGGGAGAGAGGGATGTGGGGGGATGTGGAGGGAGAGAGGAATGTGGAGGGAGAGCGGAATGTGGAGGGAGAGCGGAATGTGGAGGGAGAGAGGGATGTGGAGGGAGAGAGGGATGTGGAGGGAGAGAGGAATGTGGAGGAATGTGGAGGGAGAGAGGAATGTGGAGGAATGTGGAGGGAGAGAGGAATGTGGAGGGAGAAAGGAATGTGGAGGGAGAGCGGAATGTGGAGGGAGAGAGGGATGTGGAGGGAGAGAGGGATGTGGAGGGAGAGAGGAATGTGGAGGAATGTGGAGGGAGAGAGGAATGTGGAGGAATGTGGAGGGAGAGAGGAATGTGGAGGGAGAAAGGAATGTGGAGGGAGAAAGGAATGTGGAGGGAGAGGGGAATGTGGAGGGAGAGCGGAATGTGGAGGGAGAGAGGCATGTGGAGGGAGAGAGGAATGTGGAGGGAGAGAGGAATGTGGAGGGAGAGAGGGATGTGGAGGGAGCGAGGCATGTGGAGGGAGAGAGGAATGTGGAGGGAGAGAGGAATGTGGAGGGAGAGAGGGATGTGGAGGGAGAGAGGGATGTGGAGGGATGTGGAGGGATGTGGAGGGAGAGAGGGATGTGGAGGGAGAGAGGAATGTGGAGGAATGTGGAGGGAGAGAGGAATGTGAAAGGAGAGAGGGATGTGGAGGGAGAGAGGGATGTGGGGGGATGTGGAGGGAGAGAGGAATGTGGAGGGAGAGCGGAATGTGGAGGGAGAGCGGAATGTGGAGGGAGAGAGGGATGTGGAGGGAGAGAGGAATGTGGAGGGAGAGAGGGATGTGGAGGGAGAGCGGGATGTGGAGGGAGAGAGGGATGTGGAGGGATGTGGAAAGAGAGAGGAATTTGGAGGAATGTGGAGGGAGAGAGGAATGTGGAGGGAGAGCGGAATGTGGAGGGAGAGAGGGATGTGGAGGGAGAGAGGGATGTGGGGGGATGTGGAGGGAGAGAGGAATGTGGAGGGAGAGCGGAATGTGGAGGGAGAGCGGAATGTGGAGGGAGAGCGGAATGTGGAGGGAGAGAGGGATGTGGAGGGAGAGAGGGATGTGGAGGGAGAGAGGAATGTGGAAGAATGTGGAGGGAGAGAGGAATGTGGAGGAATGTGGAGGGAGAGAGGAATGTGGAGGGAGAAAGGAATGTGGAGGGAGAAAGGAATGTGGAGGGAGAGGGGAATGTGGAGGGAGAGCGGAATGTGGAGGGAGAGAAGCATGTGGAGGGAGAGAGGAATGTGGAGGGAGAGAGGGATGTGGAGGGAGAGAGGAATGTGGAGGGAGAGAGGGATGTGGAGGGAAAGAGGGATGTGGAGGGATGTGGAGGGAGAGAGGGATGTGGAGGGATGTGGAGGGAGAGAGGGATGTGGAGGGAGAGAGGAATGTGGAGGAATGTGGAGGGAGAGAGGAATGTGAAAGGAGAGAGGAATGTGGAGGGAGAGTGGAATGTGGAGGGAGAGAGGGATGTGAAAGGAGAGAGGAATTTGGAGGGAGAGAGTGATGTGGAGGGAGAGAGGAATGTGGAGGGAGAGAGGAATGTGGAGGGAGAGAGGAATGTGGAGGGAGAGAGGGATGTGGAGGGATGTGGAGGGATGTGGAGGGAGAGAGGGATGTGGAGGGATGTGGAGGGATGTGGAGGGAGAGAGGGATGTGGAGGGAGAGAGGAATGTGGAGGAATGTGGAGGGAGAGAGGAATGTGAAAGGAGAGAGGGATGTGGAGGGAGAGAGGGATGTGGGGGGATGTGGAGGGAGAGAGGAATGTGGAGGGAGAGCGGAATGTGGAGGGAGAGCGGAATGTGGAGGGAGAGAGGGATATGGAGGGAGAGAGGAATGTGGAGGGAGAGAGGGATGTGGAGGGAGAGCGGGATGTGGAGGGAGAGAGGGATGTGGAGGGATGTGGAAAGAGAGAGGAATTTGGAGGAATGTGGAGGGAGAGAGGAATGTGGAGGGAGAGCGGAATGTGGAGGGAGAGAGGGATGTGGAGGGAGAGAGGGATGTGGGGGGATGTGGAGGGAGAGAGGAATGTGGAGGGAGAGCGGAATGTGGAGGGAGAGCGGAATGTGGAGGGAGAGAGGGATGTGGAGGGAGAGAGGGATGTGGAGGGAGAGAGGAATGTGGAGGAATGTGGAGGGAGAGAGGAATGTGGAGGAATGTGGAGGGAGAGAGGAATGTGGAGGGAGAAAGGAATGTGGAGGGAGAGCGGAATGTGGAGGGAGAGAGGGATGTGGAGGGAGAGAGGGATGTGGAGGGAGAGAGGAATGTGGAGGAATGTGGAGGGAGAGAGGAATGTGGAGGAATGTGGAGGGAGAGAGGAATGTGGAGGGAGAAAGGAATGTGGAGGGAGAAAGGAATGTGGAGGGAGAGGGGAATGTGGAGGGAGAGCGGAATGTGGAGGGAGAGAAGCATGTGGAGGGAGAGAGGAATGTGGAGGGAGAGAGGGATGTGGAGGGAGAGAGGGATGTGGAGGGAAAGAGGGATGTGGAGGGATGTGGAGGGAGAGAGGGATGTGGAGGGAGAGAGGAATGTGGAGGAATGTGGAGGGAGAGAGGAATGTGAAAGGAGAGAGGAATGTGGAGGGAGAGTGGAATGTGGAGGGAGAGAGGGATGTGAAAGGAGAGAGGAATTTGGAGGGAGAGAGTGATGTGGAGGGAGAGAGGAATGTGGAGGGAGAGAGGAATGTGGAGGGAGAGAGGAATGTGGAGGGAGAGAGGGATGTGGAGGGATGTGGAGGGATGTGGAGGGAGAGAGGAATGTGGAGGAATGTGGAGGGAGAGAGGAATGTGGAGGGAGAGAGGGATGTGGAGGGAGGTGGGGGAGAGAGGGGTGTGGAGGAATGTGGAGGGAGAAAGGAATGTGGAGGGAGAGAGGAATGTGGAGGTGGAGGGAGAGAGGATTGTGGGGGGAGAGAGGAATGTGGAGGGAGAGAGGAATGTGGAGGGAGAGAGGGATGTGGAGGGAGAGAGGGATGTGGGGGGATGTGGAGGGAGAGCGGAATGTGGAGGGAGAGAGGGATGTGGAGGGAGAGAGGGATGTGGAGGGAGAGCGGAATGTGGAGGGAGCGAGGCATGTGGAGGGAGAGAGGAATGTGGAGGGAGAGAGGAATGTGGAGGGAGAGAGGGATGTGGAGGGAGAGAGGGATGTGGAGGGATGTGGAGGGATGTGGAGGGAGAGAGGGATGTGGAGGGAGAGAGGAATGTGGAGGAATGTGGAGGGAGAGAGGAATGTGAAAGGAGAGAGGGATGTGGAGGGAGAGAGGGATGTGGGGGGATTTGGAGGGAGAGAGGAATGTGGAGGGAGAGCGGAATGTGGAGGGAGAGCGGAATGTGGAGGGAGAGAGGGATGTGGAGGGAGAGAGGAATGTGGAGGGAGAGAGGGATGTGGAGGGAGAGCGGGATGTGGAGGGAGAGAGGGATGTGGAGGGATGTGGAAAGAGAGAGGAATTTGGAGGAATGTGGAGGGAGAGAGGAATGTGGAGGGAGAGCGGAATGTGGAGGGAGAGAGGGATGTGGAGGGAGAGAGGGATGTGGGGGGATGTGGAGGGAGAGAGGAATGTGGAGGGAGAGCGGAATGTGGAGGGAGAGCGGAATGTGGAGGGAGAGAGGGATGTGGAGGGAGAGAGGGATGTGGAGGGAGAGAGGAATGTGGAGGAATGTGGAGGGAGAGAGGAATGTGGAGGAATGTGGAGGGAGAGAGGAATGTGGAGGGAGAAAGGAATGTGGAGGGAGAGCGGAATGTGGAGGGAGAGAGGGATGTGGAGGGAGAGAGGGATGTGGAGGGAGAGAGGAATGTGGAGGAATGTGGAGGGAGAGAGGAATGTGGAGGAATGTGGAGGGAGAGAGGAATGTGGAGGAATGTGGAGGGAGAGAGGAATGTGGAGGGAGAGAGGAATGTGGAGGAAGAGCGGAATGTGGAGGGAGAGCGGGATGTGGAGGGAGAGAGGAATGTGGAGGGAGAGAGGAATGTGGAGGGAGAGAGGGATGTGGGGGGATGTGGAGGGAGAGAGGAATGTGGAGGAATGTGGAGGGAGAGAGGAATGTGGAGGGAGAGAGGAATGTGGAGGAAGAGCGGAATGTGGAGGGAGAGCGGGATGTGGAGGGAGAGAGGAATGTGGAGGGAGAGAGGGATGTGGAGGGATGTGGAGGGATGTGGAGGGAGAGAGGGATGTGGAGGGAGAGAGGAATGTGGAGGAATGTGGAGGGAGAGAGGAATGTGAAAGGAGAGAGGGATGTGGAGGGAGAGAGGGATGTGGGGGGATGTGGAGGGAGAGAGGAATGTGGAGGGAGAGCGGAATGTGGAGGGAGAGCGGAATGTGGAGGGAGAGAGGGATGTGGAGGGAGAGAGGACTGTGGAGGGAGAGAGGGATGTGGAGGGAGAGCGGGATGTGGAGGGAGAGAGGAATGTGGAGGGAGAGAGGGATGTGGAGGGAGAGAGGGATGTGGAGGGAGAGCGGAATGTGGAGGGAGCGAGGCATGTGGAGGGAGAGAGGAATGTGGAGGGAGAGAGGAATGTGGAGGGAGAGAGGGATGTGGAGGGAGAGAGGGATGTGGAGGGATGTGGAGGGATGTGGAGGGAGAGAGGGATGTGGAGGGAGAGAGGAATGTGGAGGAATGTGGAGGGAGAGAGGAATGTGAAAGGAGAGAGGGATGTGGAGGGAGAGAGGGATGTGGGGGGATGTGGAGGGAGAGAGGAATGTGGAGGGAGAGCGGAATGTGGAGGGAGAGCGGAATGTGGAGGGAGAGAGGGATGTGGAGGGAGAGAGGAATGTGGAGGGAGAGAGGGATGTGGAGGGAGAGCGGGATGTGGAGGGAGAGAGGGATGTGGAGGGATGTGGAAAGAGAGAGGAATTTGGAGGAATGTGGAGGGAGAGAGGAATGTGGAGGGAGAGCGGAATGTGGAGGGAGAGAGGGATGTGGAGGGAGAGAGGGATGTGGGGGGATGTGGAGGGAGAGAGGAATGTGGAGGGAGAGCGGAATGTGGAGGGAGAGCGGAATGTGGAGGGAGAGAGGGATGTGGAGGGAGAGAGGGATGTGGAGGGAGAGAGGAATGTGGAGGAATGTGGAGGGAGAGAGGAATGTGGAGGAATGTGGAGGGAGAGAGGAATGTGGAGGGAGAAAGGAATGTGGAGGGAGAGCGGAATGTGGAGGGAGAGAGGGATGTGGAGGGAGAGAGGGATGTGGAGGGAGAGAGGAATGTGGAGGAATGTGGAGGGAGAGAGGAATGTGGAGGAATGTGGAGGGAGAGAGGAATGTGGAGGGAGAAAGGAATGTGGAGGGAGAAAGGAATGTGGAGGGAGAGGGGAATAAGGAGGGAGAGCGGAATGTGGAGGGAGAGAGGCATGTGGAGGGAGAGAGGAATGTGGAGGGAGAGAGGAATGTGGAGGGAGAGAGGGATGTGGAGGGAGCGAGGCATGTGGAGGGAGAGAGGAATGTGGAGGGAGAGAGGAATGTGGAGGGAGAGAGGGATGTGGAGGGAGAGAGGGATGTGGAGGGATGTGGAGGGATGTGGAGGGAGAGAGGGATGTGGAGGGAGAGAGGAATGTGGAGGAATGTGGAGGGAGAGAGGAATGTGAAAGGAGAGAGGGATGTGGAGGGAGAGAGGGATGTGGGGGGATGTGGAGGGAGAGAGGAATGTGGAGGGAGAGCGGAATGTGGAGGGAGAGCGGAATGTGGAGGGAGAGAGGGATGTGGAGGGAGAGAGGAATGTGGAGGGAGAGAGGGATGTGGAGGGAGAGTGGGATGTGGAGGGAGAGAGGGATGTGGAGGGATGTGGAAAGAGAGAGGAATTTGGAGGAATGTGGAGGGAGAGAGGAATGTGGAGGGAGAGCGGAATGTGGAGGGAGAGAGGGATGTGGAGGGAGAGAGGGATGTGGGGGGATGTGGAGGGAGAGAGGAATGTGGAGGGAGAGCGGAATGTGGAGGGAGAGCGGAATGTGGAGGGAGAGAGGGATGTGGAGGGAGAGAGGGATGTGGAGGGAGAGAGGAATGTGGAGGAATGTGGAGGGAGAGAGGAATGTGGAGGGAGAAAGGAATGTGGAGGGAGAGCGGAATGTGGAGGGAGAGAGGGATGTGGAGGGAGAGAGGGATGTGGAGGGAGAGAGGAATGTGGAGGAATGTGGAGGGAGAGAGGAATGTGGAGGAATGTGGAGGGAGAGAGGAATGTGGAGGGAGAAAGGAATGTGGAGGGAGAAAGGAATGTGGAGGGAGAGGGGAATGTGGAGGGAGAGCGGAATGTGGAGGGAGAGAGGCATGTGGAGGGAGAGAGGAATGTGGAGGGAGAGAGGGATGTGGAGGGAGAGAGGAATGTGGAGGGAGAGAGGGATGTGGAGGGAAAGAGGGATGTGGAGGGATGTGGAGGGAGAGAGGGATGTGGAGGGAGAGAGGAATGTGGAGGAATGTGGAGGGAGAGAGGAATGTGAAAGGAGAGAGGAATGTGGAGGGAGAGTGGAATGTGGAGGGAGAGAGGGATGTGGAGGGAGAGAGGGATGTGGGGGGATGTGGAGGGAGAGAGGAATGTGGAGGAATGTGGAGGGAGAGAGGAATGTGGAGGGAGAGAGGAATGTGGAGGAAGAGCGGAATGTGGAGGGAGAGCGGGATGTGGAGGGAGAGAGGAATGTGGAGGGAGAGAGGAATGTGGAGGGAGAGAGGGATGTGGAGGGAGAGAGGGATGTGGAGGGAGAGAGGGATGTGGGGGGATGTGGAGGGAGAGAGGAATGTGGAGGGAGAGCGGAATGTGGAGGGAGAGAGGAATGTGGAGGGAGAGAGGAATGTGAAGGGAGAAAGGAATGTGGAGGGAGAGCGGAATGTGGAGGGAGAGAGGGATGTGGAGGGAGAGAGGGATGTGGAGGGAGAGAGGAATGTGGAGGGAGAGAGGAATGTGGAGGAATGTGGAGGGAGAGAGGAATGTGGAGGGAGAAAGGAATGTGGAGGGAGAAAGGAATGTGGAAGGAGAGGGGAATGTGGAGGGAGAGCGGAATGTGGAGGAATGTGGAGGGAGAGAGGAATGTGGAGGAATGTGGAGGGAGAGAGGAATGTGGAGGGAGAAAGGAATGTGGAGGGAGAGCGGAATGTGGAGGGAGAGAGGGATGTGGAGGGAGAGAGGGATGTGGAGGGAGAGAGGAATGTGGAGGAATGTGGAGGGAGAGAGGAATGTGGAGGAATGTGGAGGGAGAGAGGAATGTGGAGGGAGAAAGGAATGTGGAGGGAGAAAGGAATGTGGAGGGAGAGGGGAATGTGGAGGGAAAGCGGAATGTGGAGGGAGAGAGGCATGTGGAGGGAGAGAGGAATGTGGAGGGAGAGAGGGATGTGGAGGGAGAGAGGGATGTGGGGGGATGTGGAGGGAGAGAGGAATGTGGAGGGAGAGCGGAATGTGGAGGGAGAGAGGAATGTGGAGGGAGAGAGGAATGTGAAGGGAGAGAGGGATGTGGAGGGAGAGAGGAATGTGGAGGGAGAGAGGAGTGTGGAGGGAGAGAGGAATGTGAAAGGAGAGAGGGATCTGGAGGGAGAGAGGGATGTGGAGGGAGAGAGGAATGTGGAGGGAGAGTGGGATGTGGAGGGATGTGGATGGATGTGGAGGGAGAGAGGAATGTGGAGGAATGTGGAGGGAGAGAGGAATGTGAAAGGAGAGAGGAATTTGGAGGGAGAGAGTGATGTGGAGGGAGAGAGGAATGTGGAGGGAGAGAGGAATGTGGAGGGAGAGAGGGATGTGGAGGGATGTGGAGGGATGTGGAGGGAGAGAGGAATGTGGAGGAATGTGGAGGGAGAGAGGAATGTGGAGGGAGAGAGGGATGTGGAGGGAGGTGGGGGAGAGAGGGGTGTGGAGGAATGTGGAGGGAGAAAGGAATGTGGAGGGAGAGCGGAATGTGGAGGTGGAGGGAGAGAGGAATGTGGGGGGAGAGAGGAATGTGGAGGGAGAGAGGGATGTGGAGGGAGAGAGGGATGTGGGGGGATGTGGAGGGAGAGCGGAATGTGGAGGGAGAGAGGGATGTGGAGGGAGAGAGGAATGTGGAGGGAGAGCGGAATGTGGAGGGAGCGAGGAATGTGGAGGGAGAGAGGAATGTGAAGGGAGAGAGGGATGTGGAGGGAGAGAGGGATGTGGAGGGATGTGGAGGGATGTGGAGGGAGAGAGGGATGTGGAGGGAGAGAGGAATGTGGAGGAATGTGGAGGGAGAGAGGAATGTGAAAGGAGAGAGGGATGTGGAGGGAGAGAGGGATGTGGGGGGATGTGGAGGGAGAGAGGAATGTGGAGGGAGAGCGGAATGTGGAGGGAGAGCGGAATGTGGAGGGAGAGAGGGATGTGGAGGGAGAGAGGAATGTGGAGGGAGAGAGGGATGTGGAGGGAGAGCGGGATGTGGAGGGAGAGAGGGATGTGGAGGGATGTGGAAAGAGAGAGGAATTTGGAGGAATGTGGAGGGAGAGAGGAATGTGGAGGGAGAGCGGAATGTGGAGGGAGAGAGGGATGTGGAGGGAGAGAGGGATGTGGGGGGATGTGGAGGGAGAGAGGAATGTGGAGGGAGAGCGGAATGTGGAGGGAGAGCGGAATGTGGAGGGAGAGAGGGATGTGGAGGGAGAGAGGGATGTGGAGGGAGAGAGGAATGTGGAGGAATGTGGAGGGAGAGAGGAATGTGGAGGAATGTGGAGGGAGAGAGGAATGTGGAGGGAGAAAGGAATGTGGAGGGAGAAAGGAATGTGGAGGGAGAGCGGAATGTGGAGGGAGAGAGGGATGTGGAGGGAGAGAGGGATGTGGAGGGAGAGAGGAATGTGGAGGAATGTGGAGGGAGAGAGGAATGTGGAGGAATGTGGAGGGAGAGAGGAATGTGGAGGGAGAAAGGAATGTGGAGGGAGAAAGGAATGTGGAGGGAGAGGGGAATGTGGAGGGAGAGCGGAATGTGGAGGGAGAGAGGGATGTGGAGGGAGAGAGGAATGTGGAGGGAGAGAGGAATGTGGAGGGAGAGAGGGATGTGGAGGGATGTGGAGGGATGTGGAGGGAGAGAGGAATGTGGAGGAATGTGGAGGGAGAGAGGAATGTGGAGGGAGAGAGGGATGTGGAGGGAGGTGGGGGAGAGAGGGGTGTGGAGGAATGTGGAGGGAGAAAGGAATGTGGAGGGAGAGCGGAATGTGGAGGTGGAGGGAGAGAGGAATGTGGGGGGAGAGAGGAATGTGGAGGGAGAGAGGGATGTGGAGGGAGAGAGGGATGTGGGGGGATGTGGAGGGAGAGCGGAATGTGGAGGGAGAGAGGGATGTGGAGGGAGAGAGGAATGTGGAGGGAGAGCGGAATGTGGAGGGAGCGAGGAATGTGGAGGGAGAGAGGAATGTGAAGGGAGAGAGGGATGTGGAGGGAGAGAGGGATGTGGAGGGATGTGGAGGGATGTGGAGGGAGAGAGGGATGTGGAGGGAGAGAGGAATGTGGAGGAATGTGGAGGGAGAGAGGAATGTGAAAGGAGAGAGGGATGTGGAGGGAGAGAGGGATGTGGGGGGATGTGGAGGGAGAGAGGAATGTGGAGGGAGAGCGGAATGTGGAGGGAGAGCGGAATGTGGAGGGAGAGAGGGATGTGGAGGGAGAGAGGAATGTGGAGGGAGAGAGGGATGTGGAGGGAGAGCGGGATGTGGAGGGAGAGAGGGATGTGGAGGGATGTGGAAAGAGAGAGGAATTTGGAGGAATGTGGAGGGAGAGAGGAATGTGGAGGGAGAGCGGAATGTGGAGGGAGAGAGGGATGTGGAGGGAGAGAGGGATGTGGGGGGATGTGGAGGGAGAGAGGAATGTGGAGGGAGAGCGGAATGTGGAGGGAGAGCGGAATGTGGAGGGAGAGAGGGATGTGGAGGGAGAGAGGGATGTGGAGGGAGAGAGGAATGTGGAGGAATGTGGAGGGAGAGAGGAATGTGGAGGAATGTGGAGGGAGAGAGGAATGTGGAGGGAGAAAGGAATGTGGAGGGAGAAAGGAATGTGGAGGGAGAGCGGAATGTGGAGGGAGAGAGGGATGTGGAGGGAGAGAGGGATGTGGAGGGAGAGAGGAATGTGGAGGAATGTGGAGGGAGAGAGGAATGTGGAGGAATGTGGAGGGAGAGAGGAATGTGGAGGGAGAAAGGAATGTGGAGGGAGAAAGGAATGTGGAGGGAGAGGGGAATGTGGAGGGAGAGAGGAATGTGGAGGGAGAGAGGGATGTGGAGGGAGAGAGGGATGTGGAGGGAGAGAGGGATGTGGAGGGAAAGAGGGATGTGGAGGGATGTGGAGGGAGAGAGGGATGTGGAGGGAGAGAGGAATGTGGAGGAATGTGGAGGGAGAGAGGAATGTGAAAGGAGAGAGGAATGTGGAGGGAGAGTGGAATGTGGAGGGAGAGAGGGATGTGGAGGGAGAGAGGGATGTGGAGGGAGAGAGGGATGTGGGGGGATGTGGAGGGAGAGCGGAATGTGGAGGGAGAGAGGGATGTGGAGGGAGAGAGGGATGTGGAGGGAGAGCGGAATGTGGAGGGAGCGAGGCATGTGGAGGGAGAGAGGAATGTGGAGGGAGAGAGGAATGTGGAGGGAGAGAGGGATGTGGAGGGAGAGAGGGATGTGGAGGGATGTGGAGGGATGTGGAGGGAGAGAGGGATGTGGAGGGAGAGAGGAATGTGGAGGAATGTGGAGGGAGAGAGGAATGTGAAAGGAGAGAGGGATGTGGAGGGAGAGAGGGATGTGGGGGGATGTGGAGGGAGAGAGGAATGTGGAGGGAGAGCGGAATGTGGAGGGAGAGCGGAATGTGGAGGGAGAGAGGGATGTGGAGGGAGAGAGGAATGTGGAGGGAGAGAGGGATGTGGAGGGAGAGCGGGATGTGGAGGGAGAGAGGGATGTGGAGGGATGTGGAAAGAGAGAGGAATTTGGAGGAATGTGGAGGGAGAGAGGAATGTGGAGGGAGAGCGGAATGTGGAGGGAGAGAGGGATGTGGAGGGAGAGAGGGATGTGGGGGGATGTGGAGGGAGAGAGGGATGTGGAGGGAGAGAGGAATGTGGAGGGAGAGAGGGATGTGGAGGGAGAGCGGGATGTGGAGGGAGAGAGGGATGTGGAGGGATGTGGAAAGAGAGAGGAATTTGGAGGAATGTGGAGGGAGAGAGGAATGTGGAGGGAGAGCGGAATGTGGAGGGAGAGAGGGATGTGGAGGGAGAGAGGGATGTGGGGGGATGTGGAGGGAGAGAGGAATGTGGAGGGAGAGCGGAATGTGGAGGGAGAGCGGAATGTGGAGGGAGAGAGGGATGTGGAGGGAGAGAGGGATGTGGAGGGAGAGAGGAATGTGGAGGAATGTGGAGGGAGAGAGGAATGTGGAGGAATGTGGAGGGAGAGAGGAATGTGGAGGGAGAAAGGAATGTGGAGGGAGAGCGGAATGTGGAGGGAGAGAGGGATGTGGAGGGAGAGAGGGATGTGGAGGGAGAGAGGGATGTGGAGGGAGAGAGGAATGCGGAGGAATGTGGAGGGAGAGAGGAATGTGGAGGAATGTGGAGGGAGAGAGGAATGTGGAGGGAGAAAGGAATGTGGAGGGAGAAAGGAATGTGGAGGGAGAGGGGAATGTGGAGGGAGAGCGGAATGTGGAGGAATGTGGAGGGAGAGAGGAATGTGGAGGAATGTGGAGGGAGAGAGGAATGTGGAGGGAGAAAGGAATGTGGAGGGAGAGCGGAATGTGGAGGGAGAGAGGGATGTGGAGGGAGAGAGGGATGTGGAGGGAGAGAGGAATGTGGAGGAATGTGGAGGGAGAGAGGGATGTGGAGGGAGAGAGGAATGTGGAGGAATGTGGAGGGAGAGAGGAATGTGAAAGGAGAGAGGAATGTGGAGGGAGAGTGGAATGTGGAGGGAGAGAGGGATGTGAAAGGAGAGAGGAATTTGGAGGGAGAGAGTGATGTGGAGGGAGAGAGGATTGTGGAGGGAGAGAGGAATGTGGAGGGAGAGAGGAATGTGGAGGGAGAGAGGGATGTGGAGGGATGTGGAGGGATGTGGAGGGAGAGAGGCATGTGGAGGAATGTGGAGGGAGAGAGGAATGTGGAGGGAGAGAGGGATGTGGAGGGAGGTGGGGGAGAGAGGGGCGTGGAGGAATGTGGAGGGAGAAAGGAATGTGGAGGGAGAGCGGAATGTGGAGGTGGAGGGAGAGAGGAATGTGGGGGGAGAGAGGAATGTGGAGGGAGAGAGGAATGTGGAGGGAGAGAGGGATGTGGAGGGAGAGAGGGATGTGGGGGGATGTGGAGGGAGAGCGGAATGTGGAGGGAGAGAGGGATGTGGAGGGAGAGAGGGATGTGGAGGGAGAGCGGAATGTGGAGGGAGCGAGGCATGTGGAGGGAGAGAGGAATGTGGAGGGAGAGAGGAATGTGGAGGGAGAGAGGGATGTGGAGGGATGTGGAGGGATGTGGAGGGAGAGAGGGATGTGGAGGGAGAGAGGGATGTGGAGGAATGTGGAGGGAGAGAGGAATGTGAAAGGAGAGAGGGATGTGGAGGGAGAGAGGGATGTGGGGGGATGTGGAGGGAGAGAGGAATGTGGAGGGAGAGCGGAATGTGGAGGGAGAGCGGAATGTGGAGGGAGAGAGGGATGTGGAGGGAGAGAGGGATGTGGAGGGAGAGCGGGATGTGGAGGGAGAGAGGGATGTGGAGGGATGTGGAAAGAGAGAGGAATTTGGAGGAATGTGGAGGGAGAGAGGAATGTGGAGGGAGAGCGGAATGTGGAGGGAGAGAGGGATCTGGAGGGAGAGAGGGATGTGGGGGGATGTGGAGGGAGAGAGGAATGTGGAGGGAGAGCGGAATGTGGAGGGAGAGCGGAATGTGGAGGGAGAGAGGGATGTGGAGGGAGAGAGGGATGTGGAGGGAGAGAGGAATGTGGAGGAATGTGGAGGGAGAGAGGAATGTGGAGGAATGTGGAGGGAGAGAGGAATGTGGAGGGAGAAAGGAATGTGGAGGGAGAGCGGAATGTGGAGGGAGAGAGGGATGTGGAGGGAGAGAGGGATGTGGAGGGAGAGAGGAATGTGGAGGAATGTGGAGGGAGAGAGGAATGTGGAGGAATGTGGAGGGAGAGAGGAATGTGGAGGGAGAAAGGAATGTGGAGGGAGAAAGGAATGTGGAGGGAGAGGGGAATGTGGAGGGAGAGCGGAATGTGGAGGGAGAGAGGCATGTGGAGGGAGAGAGGAATGTGGAGGGAGAGAGGGATGTGGAGGGAGAGAGGAATGTGGAGGGAGAGAGGGATGTGGAGGGAAAGAGGGATGTGGAGGGATATGGAGGGAGAGAGGGATGTGGAGGGAGAGAGGAATGTGGAGGAATGTGGAGGGAGAGAGGAATGTGAAAGGAGAGAGGAATGTGGAGGGAGAGTGGAATGTGGAGGGAGAGAGGGATGTGGAGGGAGAGAGGGATGTGGAGGGAGAAAGGGATGTGGGGGGATGTGGAGGGAGAGAGGAATGTGGAGGAATGTGGAGGGAGAGAGGAATGTGGAGGGAGAGAGGAATGTGGAGGAAGAGCGGAATGTGGAGGGAGAGCGGGATGTGGAGGGAGAGAGGAATGTGGAGGGAGAGAGGAATGTGGAGGGAGAGAGGGATGTGGAGGGAGAGAGGGATGTGTAGGGAGAGAGGGATGTGGGGGGATGTGGAGGGAGAGAGGAATGTGGAGGGAGAGCGGAATGTGGAGGGAGAGAGGAATGTGGAGGGAGAGAGGAATGTGGAGGGAGAGAGGGATGTGGAGGGAGAGAGGGATGTGGAGGGAGAGAGGGATGTGGGGGGATGTGGAGGGAGAGAGGAATGTGGAGGGAGAGCGGAATGTGGAGGGAGAGAGGAATGTGGAGGGAGAGAGGAATGTGAAGGGAGAGAGGGATGTGGAGGGAGAGAGGAATGTGGAGGGAGAGAGGAGTGTGGAGGGAGAGAGGAATGTGAAAGGAGAGAGGAATGTGGAGGGAGAGAGGGATGTGGAGGGAGAGAGGGATGTGGAGGGAGAGAGGAATGTGGAGGGAGAGAGGGATGTGGAGGGATGTGGATGGATGTGGAGGGAGAGAGGAATGTGGAGGAATATGGAGGGAGAGAGGAATGTGAAAGGAGAGAGGAATTTGGAGGGAAAGAGGGATGTGGAGGGAGAGAGGAATGTGGAGGGAGAGAGGAATGTGGAGGGAGAGAGGGATGTGGAGGGATGTGGAGGGAGAGAGGAATGTGGAGGGAGAGAGGAATGTGGAGGGAGAGAGGGATGTGGAGGGAGGTGGGGGAGAGAGGGGTGTGGAGGAATGTGGAGGGAGAAAGGAATGTGGAGGGAGAGCGGAATGTGGAGGTGGAGGGAGAGAGGAATGTGGGGGGAGAGAGGAATGTGGAGGGAGAGAGGAATGTGGAGGGAGAGAGGGATGTGGAGGGAGAGAGGGATGTGGGGGGATGTGGAGGGAGAGCGGAATGTGGAGGGAGAGAGGGATGTGGAGGGAGAGAGGGATGTGGAGGGAGAGCGGAATGTGGAGGGAGAGAGGGATGTGGAGGGAGAGAGGAATGTGGGGGGAGAGAGGGAGAGAGGGATGTGGAGGGAGAGAGGGATGTGGGGGGATGTGGAGGGAGAGAGGAATGTGGAGGGAGAGCGGAATGTGGAGGGAGAGAGGGATGTGGAGGGAGAGAGGAATGTGGAGGAATGTGGAGGGAGAGAGGAATGTGGAGGAATGTGGAGGGAGAGAGGAATGTGGAGGGAGAGAGGAATGTGGAGGGAGAAAGGAATGTGGAGGGAGAAAGGAATGTGGAGGGAGAGGGGAATGTGGAGGGAGAGCGGAATGTGGAGGAATGTGGAGGGAGAGAGGAATGTGGAGGAATGTGGAGGGAGAGAGGAAAGTGGAGGGAGAAAGGAATGTGGAGGGAGAGCGGAATGTGGAGGGAGAGAGGGATGTGGAGGGAGAGAGGGATGTGGAGGGAGAGAGGAATGTGGAGGAATGTGGAGGGAGAGAGGAATGTGGAGGAATGTGGAGGGAGAGAGGAATGTGGAGGGAGAAAGTAATGTGGAGGGAGAAAGGAATGTGGAGGGAGAGGGGAATGTGGAGGGAGAGCGGAATGTGGAGGGAGAGAGGGATGTGGAGGGAGAGAGGGATGTGGGGGGATGAGGAGGGAGAGAGGAATGTGGAGGGAGAGCGGAATGTGGAGGGAGAGAGGAATGTGGAGGGAGAGAGGAATGTGGAGGGAGAGAGGGATGTGGAGGGAGAGAGGAATGTGGAGGGAGAGAGGAGTGTGGAGGGAGAGAGGAATGTGGAGGGAGGTGGGGGAGAGAGGGATGTGGAGGAATGTGGAGGGAGAAAGGAATGTGGAGGTGGAGGGAGAGAGGAATGTGGGGGGAGAGAGGAATGTGGAGGGAGAGAGGGATGTGGAGGGAGAGAGGGATGTGGGGGGATGTGGAGGGAGAGCGGAATGTGGAGGGAGAGCGGAATGTGGAGGGAGAGAGGGATGTGGAGGGAGAGAGGGATGTGGAGGGAGAGCGGAATGTGGAGGGAGAGCGGAATGTGGAGGGAGAGAGGCATGTGGAGGGAGAGAGGAATGTGGAGGGAGAGCGGAATGTGGAGGGAGAGAGGGATGTGGAGGGAGAGAGGAATGTGGAGGGAGAGAGGGATGTGGAGGGAGAGAGGGATGTGGGGGGATGTGGAGGGAGAGAGGAATGTGGAGGGAGAGCGGAATGTGGAGGGAGAGAGGGATGTGGAGGGAGAGAGGAATGTGGAGGAATGTGGAGGGAGAGAGGAATGTGGAGGAATGTGGAGGGAGAGAGGAATGTGGAGGGAGAAAGGAATGTGGAGGGAGAAAGGAATGTGGAGGGAGAGGGGAATGTGGAGGGAGAGCGGAATGTGGAGGAATGTGGAGGGAGAGAGGAATGTGGAGGAATGTGGAGGGAGAGAGGAATGTGGAGGGAGAAAGGAATGTGGAGGGAGAGCGGAATGTGGAGGGAGAGAGGGATGTGGAGGGAGAGAGGGATGTGGAGGGAGAGAGGAATGTGGAGGAATGTGGAGGGAGAGAGGAATGTGGAGGAATGTGGAGGGAGAGAGGAATGTGGAGGGAGAAAGGAATGTGGAGGGAGAAAGGAATGTGGAGGGAGAGGGGAATGTGGAGGGAGAGCGGAATGTGGAGGGAGAGAGGGATGTGGAGGGAGAGAGGGATGTGGGGGGATGAGGAGGGAGAGAGGAATGTGGAGGGAGAGCGGAATGTGGAGGGAGAGAGGAATGTGAAGGGAGAGAGGGATGTGGAGGGAGAGAGGAATGTGGAGGGAGAGAGGAATGTGAAGGGAGAGAGGGATGTGGAGGGAGAGAGGAATGTGGAGGGAGAGAGGAGTGTGGAGGGAGAGAGGAATGTGAAAGGAGAAAGGAATGTGGAGGGAGAGAGGGATGTGGAGGGAGAGAGGGATGTGGAGGGAGAGAGGAATGTGGAGGGAGAGAGGGATGTGAAAGGAGAGAGGAATGTGGAGGGAGAGAGGAATGTGAAAGGAGAGAGGAATGTGGAGGGAGAGAGGGATGTGGAGGGAGAGAGGAATGTGGAGGGAGAGAGGGATGTGGAGGGATGTGGAGGGATGTGGAGGGAGAGAGGAATGTGGAGGAATGTGGAGGGAGAGAGGAATGTGGAGGGAGAGAGGAATGTGGAGGGAGAGAGGGATGTGGAGGGAGGTGGGGGAGAGCGGAATGTGGAGGGAGAGCGGAATGTGGAGGGAGAGAGGGATGTGGAGGGAGAGAGGGATGTGGAGGGAGAGCGGAATGTGGAGGGAGAGAGGCATGTGGAGGGAGAGCGGAATGTGGAGGGAGAGAGGCATGTGGAGGGAGAGAGGAATGTGGAGGGAGAGAGGGATGTGGAGGGAGAGAGGAATGTGGAGGGAGAGAGGAATGTGGAGGGAGAGAGGGATGTGGAGGGAGAGAGGGATGTGGAGGGATGTGGAGGGATGTGGAGGGAGAGAGGGATGTGGAGGGAGAGAGGAATGTGGAGGAATGTGGAGGGAGAGAGGAATGTGAAAGGAGAGAGGAATGTGGAGGGAGAGAGGAATGTGGAGGAATGTGGAGGGAGAGAGGGATGTGGAGGGAGTGAGGGATGTGGAGGGAGAGAGGGATGTGGAGGGAGAGAGGGATGTGGAGGGAGAGAGGGATGTGGGGGGAGAGAGGAATGTGGAGGGAGAGAGGGATGTGGAGGGAGAGAGGAATGTGGAGGGAGAGAGGAATGTGGAGGGAGAGAGGGATGTGGAGGGAGAGAGGGATGTGGAGGGATGTGGAGGGATGTGGAGGGAGAGAGGGATGTGGAGGGAGAGAGGAATGTGGAGGAATGTGGAGGGAGAGAGGAATGTGAAAGGAGAGAGGAATGTGGAGGGAGAGAGGAATGTGGAGGAATGTGGAGGGAGAGAGGGATGTGGAGGGAGTGAGGGATGTGGAGGGAGAGAGGGATGTGGAGGGAGAGAGGGATGTGGAGGGAGAGAGGGATGTGGGGGGAGAGAGGGATGTGGAGGGAGAGAGGGATGTGGGGGGATGTGGAGGGAGAGAGGAATGTGGAAGAATGTGGAGGGAGAGAGGAATGTGGAGGGAGAGAGGATTGTGGAGGGAGAGCAGAATGTGGAGGGAGAGCGGAATGTGGAGGGAGAGAGGGATGTGGAGGGAGAGAGGAATGTGGAGGGAGAGAGGAATGTGGAGGGAGAGAGGAATGTGGAGGGAGAGAGGAATGTGGAGGGAGAGAGGGATGTGGGAGGATGTGGAGGGAGAGAGGAATGTGGAGGGAGAGCGGAATGTGGAGGGATAGAGGAATGTGGAGGGAGAGAGGGATGTGGAGGGAGAGAGGGATGTGGAGGGAGAGAGGGATGTGGAGGGAGAGAGGAATGCGGAGGGAGAGAGGAATGTGAAAGGAGATAGGAATGTGGAGGGAGAGAGGGATGTGGAGGGAGAGAGGGATGTGGAGGGAGAGAGGAATGTGGAGGGAGAGAGGGATGTGGAGGGATGTGGAGGGAGAGAGGAATGTGGAGGAATGTGGAGGGAGAGAGGAATGTGAAAGGAGAGAGGAATGTGGAGGGAGAGAGGGATGTGGAGGGAGAGAGGAATGTGGAGGGAGAGAGGAATGTGGAGGGAGAGAGGGATGTGGAGGGATGTGGATTCAGAGAGGAATGTGGAGGGAGAGAGGACTGTGGGGGGAGAGAGGGATGTGGAGGGAGAGAGGGATGTGAGGGGATGTGGGGGAGAGAGGGATGTGGAGGAATGTGGAGGGATGTGGAGGGAGAGGAATGTGGAGGAATGTGGAGGGAGAGAGGGATGTGGAGGGAGAGAGGGATGTGGAGGGAGAGAGGAATGTGGAGGAATGTGGAGGGAGAGAGGAATGTGGAGGAATGTGGAGGGAGAGAGGAATGTGGAGGGAGAAAGGAATGTGGAGGGAGAAAGGAATGTGGAGGGAGAGGGGAATGTGGAGGGAGAGCGGAATGTGGAGGAATGTGGAGGGAGAGAGGAATGTGGAGGAATGTGGAGGGAGAGAGGAATGTGGAGGGAGAAAGGAATGTGGAGGGAGAGCGGAATGTGGAGGGAGAGAGGGATGTGGAGGGAGAGAGGGATGTGGAGGGAGAGAGGAATGTGGAGGAATGTGGAGGGAGAGAGGAATGTGGAGGAATGTAGAGGGAGAGAGGAATGTGGAGGGAGAAAGGAATGTGGAGGGAGAAAGGAATGTGGAGGGAGAGGGGAATGTGGAGGGAGAGCGGAATGTGGAGGGAGAGAGGGATGTGGAGGGAGAGAGGGATGTGGGGGGATGAGGAGGGAGAGAGGAATGTGGAGGGAGAGCGGAATGTGGAGGGAGAGAGGAATGTGGAGGGAGAGAGGAATGTGAAGGGAGAGAGGGATGTGGAGGGAGAGAGGAATGTGGAGGGAGAGAGGAGTGTGGAGGGAGAGAGGAATGTGAAAGGAGAGAGGAATGTGGAGGGAGAGAGGGATGTGGAGGGAGAGAGGGATGTGGAGGGAGAGAGGAATGTGGAGGGAGAGAGGGATGTGAAAGGAGAGAGGAATGTGGAGGGAGAGAGGAATGTGAAAGGAGAGAGGAATGTGGAGGGAGAGAGGGATGTGGAGGGAGAGAGGAATGTGGAGGGAGAGAGGAATGTGGAGGGATGTGGAGGGATGTGGAGGGAGAGAGGAATGTGGAGGAATGTGGAGGGAGAGAGGAATGTGGAAGGAGAGAGGAATGTGGAGGGAGAGAGGGATGTGGAGGGAGGTGGGGGAGAGAGGGATGTGGAGGAATGTGGAGGGAGAAAGGAATGTGGAGGGAGAGCGGAATGTGGAGGTGGAGGGAGAGAGGAATGTGGGGGGAGAGAGGAATGTGGAGGGAGAGAGGGATGTGGGGGGATGTGGAGGGAGAGCGGAATGTGGAGGGAGAGCGGAATGTGGAGGGAGAGAGGGATGTGGAGGGAGAGAGGGATGTGGAGGGAGAGAGGAATGTGGAGGGAGAGAGGAATGTGGAGGGAGAGAGGGATGTGGAGGGAGAGAGGGATGTGGAGGGATGTGGAGGGATGTGGAGGGAGAGAGGGATGTGGAGGGAGAGAGGAATGTGGAGGAATGTGGAGGGAGAGAGGAATGTGAAAGGAGAGAGGAATGTGGAGGGAGAGAGGAATGTGGAGGAATGTGGAGGGAGAGAGGGATGTGGAGGGAGTGAGGGATGTGGAGGGAGAGAGGGATGTGGAGGGAGAGAGGGATGTGGAGGGAGAGAGGGATGTGGGGGGAGAGAGGGATGTGGAGGGAGAGAGGGATGTGGGGGGATGTGGAGGGAGAGAGGAATGTGGAAGAATGTGGAGGGAGAGAGGAATGTGGAGGGAGAGAGGATTGTGGAGGGAGAGCAGAATGTGGAGGGAGAGCGGAATGTGGAGGGAGAGAGGGATGTGGAGGGAGAGAGGAATGTGGAGGGAGAGAGGAATGTGGAGGGAGAGAGGAATGTGGAGGGAGAGAGGAATGTGGAGGGAGAGAGGGATGTGGGAGGATGTGGAGGGAGAGAGGAATGTGGAGGGAGAGCGGAATGTGGAGGGATAGAGGAATGTGGAGGGAGAGAGGAATGTGAAGGGAGAGAGGGATGTGGAGGGAGAGAGGAATGTGGAGGGAGAGAGGAGTGTGGAGGGAGAGAGGAATGTGAAAGGAGATAGGAATGTGGAGGGAGAGAGGGATGTGGAGGGAGAGAGGGATGTGGAGGGAGAGAGGAATGTGGAGGGAGAGAGGGATGTGGAGGGATGTGGAGGGAGAGAGGAATGTGGAGGAATGTGGAGGGAGAGAGGAATGTGAAAGGAGAGAGGAATGTGGAGGGAGAGAGGAATGTGGAGGGAGAGAGGAATGTGGAGGGAGAGAGGAATGTGGAGGGAGAGAGGGATGTGGAGGGATGTGGATTCAGAGAGGAATGTGGAGGGAGAGAGGACTGTGGGGGGAGAGAGGGATGTGGAGGGAGAGAGGGATGTGAGGGGATGTGGGGGAGAGAGGGATGTGGAGGAATGTGGAGGGATGTGGGGGGAGGGGAATGGGGAGGAATGGGGAGGGAGAGAGGGATGTGGAGGGAGAGAGGGATGTGGAGGGAGAGAGGAATGTGGAGGAATGTGGAGGGAGAGAGGAATGTGGAGGAATGTGGAGGGAGAGAGGAATGTGGAGGGAGAAAGGAATGTGGAGGGAGAAAGGAATGTGGAGGGAGAGGGGAATGTGGAGGGAGAGCGGAATGTGGAGGAATGTGGAGGGAGAGAGGAATGTGGAGGAATGTGGAGGGAGAGAGGAATGTGGAGGGAGAGAGGAATGTGGAGGGAGAGAGGGATGTGGAGGGAGGTGGGGGAGAGAGGGATGTGGAGGAATGTGGAGGGAGAAAGGAATGTGGAGGGAGAGCGGAATGTGGAGGTGGAGGGAGAGAGGAATGTGGGGGGAGAGAGGAATGTGGAGGGAGAGAGGGATGTGGAGGGAGAGAGGGATGTGGGGGGATGTGGAGGGAGAGCGGAATGTGGAGGGAGAGCGGAATGTGGAGGGAGAGAGGGATGTGGAGGGAGAGAGGGATGTGGAGGGAGAGCGGAATGTGGAGGGAGAGAGGCATGTGGAGGGAGAGAGGAATGTGGAGGGAGAGAGGGATGTGGAGGGAGAGAGGAATGTGGAGGGAGAGAGGGATGTGGAGGGAGAGAGGGATGTGGAGGGATGTGGAGGGATGTGGAGGGAGAGAGGGATGTGGAGGGAGAGAGGAATGTGGAGGAATGTGGAGGGAGAGAGGAATGTGAAAGGAGAGAGGAATGTGGAGGGAGAGAGGAATGTGGAGGAATGTGGAGGGAGAGAGGGATGTGGAGGGAGTGAGGGATGTGGAGGGAGAGAGGGATGTGGAGGGAGAGAGGGATGTGGAGGGAGAGAGGGATGTGGGGGGAGAGAGGGATGTGGAGGGAGAGAGGGATGTGGGGGGATGTGGAGGGAGAGAGGAATGTGGAAGAATGTGGAGGGAGAGAGGAATGTGGAGGGAGAGAGGATTGTGGAGGGAGAGCAGAATGTGGAGGGAGAGCGGAATGTGGAGGGAGAGAGGGATGTGGAGGGAGAGAGGAATGTGGAGGGAGAGAGGAATGTGGAGGGAGAGAGGAATGTGGAGGGAGAGAGGAATGTGGAGGGAGAGAGGGATGTGGGAGGATGTGGAGGGAGAGAGGAATGTGGAGGGAGAGCGGAATGTGGAGGGATAGAGGAATGTGGAGGGAGAGAGGAATGTGAAGGGAGAGAGGGATGTGGAGGGAGAGAGGAATGTGGAGGGAGAGAGGAGTGTGGAGGGAGAGAGGAATGTGAAAGGAGATAGGAATGTGGAGGGAGAGAGGGATGTGGAGGGAGAGAGGGATGTGGAGGGAGAGAGGAATGTGGAGGGAGAGAGGGATGTGGAGGGATGTGGAGGGAGAGAGGAATGTGGAGGAATGTGGAGGGAGAGAGGAATGTGAAAGGAGAGAGGAATGTGGAGGGAGAGAGGGATGTGGAGGGAGAGAGGAATGTGGAGGGAGAGAGGAATGTGGAGGGAGAGAGGGATGTGGAGGGATGTGGATTCAGAGAGGAATGTGGAGGGAGAGAGGACTGTGGGGGGAGAGAGGGATGTGGAGGGAGAGAGGGATGTGAGGGAATGTGGGGGGAGAGAGGGATGTGGAGGAATGTGGAGGGATGTGGAGGGAGAGGAATGTGGAGGAATGTGGAGGGAGAGAGGGATGTGGAGGGAGAGAGGGATGTGGAGGGAGAGAGGAATGTGGAGGAATGTGGAGGGAGAGAGGAATGTGGAGGAATGTGGAGGGAGAGAGGAATGTGGAGGGAGAAAGGAATGTGGAGGGAGAAAGGAATGTGGAGGGAGAGGGGAATGTGGAGGGAGAGCGGAATGTGGAGGAATGTGGAGGGAGAGAGGAATGTGGAGGAATGTGGAGGGAGAGAGGAATGTGGAGGGAGAAAGGAATGTGGAGGGAGAGCGGAATGTGGAGGGAGAGAGGGATGTGGAGGGAGAGAGGGATGTGGAGGGAGAGAGGAATGTGGAGGAATGTGGAGGGAGAGAGGAATGTGGAGGAATGTGGAGGGAGAGAGGAATGTGGAGGGAGAAAGGAATGTGGAGGGAGAAAGGAATGTGGAGGGAGAGGGGAATGTGGAGGGAGAGCGGAATGTGGAGGGAGAGAGGGATGTGGAGGGAGAGAGGGATGTGGGGGGATAGAGGGAGGGAGAGAGGAATGTGGAGGGAGAGCGGAATGTGGAGGGAGAGAGGAATGTGGAGGAGAGAGGAATGTGAAGGGAGAGAGGGATGTGGAGGGAGAGAGGAATGTGGAGGGAGAGAGGAGTGTGGAGGGAGAGAGGAATGTGAAAGGAGAGAGGAATGTGGAGGGAGAGAGGGATGTGGAGGGAGAGAGGGATGTGGAGGGAGAGAGGAATGTGGAGGGAGAGAGGGATGTGAAAGGAGAGAGGAATGTGGAGGGAGAGAGGAATGTGAAAGGAGAGAGGAATGTGGAGGGAGAGAGGGATGTGGAGGGAGAGAGGAATGTGGAGGGAGAGAGGAATGTGGAGGGATGTGGAGGGATGTGGAGGGAGAGAGGAATGTGGAGGAATTTGGAGGGAGAGAGGAATGTGGAGGGAGAGAGGAATGTGGAGGGAGAGAGGGATGTGGAGGGAGGTGGGGGAGAGAGGGATGTGGAGGAATGTGGAGGGAGAAAGGAATGTGGAGGGAGAGCGGAATGTGGAGGTGGAGGGAGAGAGGAATGTGGGGGGAGAGAGGAATGTGGAGGGAGAGAGGGATGTGGAGGGAGAGAGGGATGTGGGGGGATGTGGAGGGAGAGCGGAATGTGGAGGGAGAGCGGAATGTGGAGGGAGAGAGGGATGTGGAGGGAGAGAGGGATGTGGAGGGAGAGCGGAATGTGGAGGGAGAGAGGCATGTGGAGGGAGAGAGGAATGTGGAGGGAGAGAGGGATGTGGAGGGAGAGAGGAATGTGGAGGGAGAGAGGAATGTGGAGGGAGAGAGGGATGTGGAGGGAGAGAGGGATGTGGAGGGATGTGGAGGGATGTGGAGGGAGAGAGGGATGTGGAGGGAGAGAGGAATGTGGAGGAATGTGGAGGGAGAGAGGAATGTGAAAGGAGAGAGGAATGTGGAGGGAGAGAGGAATGTGGAGGAATGTGGAGGGAGAGAGGGATGTGGAGGGAGTGAGGGATGTGGAGGGAGAGAGGGATGTGGAGGGAGAGAGGGATGTGGAGGGAGAGAGGGATGTGGGGGGAGAGAGGGATGTGGAGGGAGAGAGGGATGTGGGGGGATGTGGAGGGAGAGAGGAATGTGGAAGAATGTGGAGGGAGAGAGGAATGTGGAGGGAGAGAGGATTGTGGAGGGAGAGCAGAATGTGGAGGGAGAGCGGAATGTGGAGGGAGAGAGGGATGTGGAGGGAGAGAGGAATGTGGAGGGAGAGAGGAATGTGGAGGGAGAGAGGAATGTGGAGGGAGAGAGGAATGTGGAGGGAGAGAGGGATGTGGGAGGATGTGGAGGGAGAGAGGAATGTGGAGGGAGAGCGGAATGTGGAGGGATAGAGGAATGTGGAGGGAGAGAGGAATGTGAAGGGAGAGAGGGATGTGGAGGGAGAGAGGAATGTGGAGGGAGAGAGGAGTGTGGAGGGAGAGAGGAATGTGAAAGGAGATAGGAATGTGGAGGGAGAGAGGGATGTGGAGGGAGAGAGGGATGTGGAGGGAGAGAGGAATGTGGAGGGAGAGAGGGATGTGGAGGGATGTGGAGGGAGAGAGGAATGTGGAGGAATGTGGAGGGAGAGAGGAATGTGAAAGGAGAGAGGAATGTGGAGGGAGAGAGGGATGTGGAGGGAGAGAGGAATGTGGAGGGAGAGAGGAATGTGGAGGGAGAGAGGGATGTGGAGGGATGTGGATTGAGAGAGGAATGTGGAGGGAGAGAGGACTGTGGGGGGAGAGAGGGATGGAGGGAGAGAGGACTGTGGGGGGAGAGAGGGATGTGGAGGGAGAGAGGGATGTGAGGGGATGTGGGGGAGAGAGGGATGTGGAGGAATGTGGAGGGATGTGGAGGGAGAGGAATGTGGAGGAATGTGGAGGGAGAGAGGGATGTGGAGGGAGAGAGGGATGTGGAGGGAGAGAGGAATGTGGAGGAATGTGGAGGGAGAGAGGAATGTGGAGGAATGTGGAGGGAGAGAGGAATGTGGAGGGAGAAAGGAATGTGGAGGGAGAAAGGAATGTGGAGGGAGAGGGGAATGTGGAGGGAGAGCGGAATGTGGAGGAATGTGGAGGGAGAGAGGAATGTGGAGGAATGTGGAGGGAGAGAGGAATGTGGAGGGAGAGAGGAATGTGGAGGGAGAGAGGGATGTGGAGGGAGGTGGGGGAGAGAGGGATGTGGAGGAATGTGGAGGGAGAAAGGAATGTGGAGGGAGAGCGGAATGTGGAGGTGGAGGGAGAGAGGAATGTGGGGGGAGAGAGGAATGTGGAGGGAGAGAGGGATGTGGAGGGAGAGAGGGATGTGGGGGGATGTGGAGGGAGAGCGGAATGTGGAGGGAGAGCGGAATGTGGAGGGAGAGAGGGATGTGGAGGGAGAGAGGGATGTGGAGGGAGAGCGGAATGTGGAGGGAGAGAGGCATGTGGAGGGAGAGAGGAATGTGGAGGGAGAGAGGGATGTGGAGGGAGAGAGGAATGTGGAGGGAGAGAGGGATGTGGAGGGAGAGAGGGATGTGGAGGGATGTGGAGGGATGTGGAGGGAGAGAGGGATGTGGAGGGAGAGAGGAATGTGGAGGAATGTGGAGGGAGAGAGGAATGTGAAAGGAGAGAGGAATGTGGAGGGAGAGAGGAATGTGGAGGAATGTGGAGGGAGAGAGGGATGTGGAGGGAGTGAGGGATGTGGAGGGAGAGAGGGATGTGGAGGGAGAGAGGGATGTGGAGGGAGAGAGGGATGTGGGGGGAGAGAGGGATGTGGAGGGAGAGAGGGATGTGGGGGGATGTGGAGGGAGAGAGGAATGTGGAAGAATGTGGAGGGAGAGAGGAATGTGGAGGGAGAGAGGATTGTGGAGGGAGAGCAGAATGTGGAGGGAGAGCGGAATGTGGAGGGAGAGAGGGATGTGGAGGGAGAGAGGAATGTGGAGGGAGAGAGGAATGTGGAGGGAGAGAGGAATGTGGAGGGAGAGAGGAATGTGGAGGGAGAGAGGGATGTGGGAGGATGTGGAGGGAGAGAGGAATGTGGAGGGAGAGCGGAATGTGGAGGGATAGAGGAATGTGGAGGGAGAGAGGAATGTGAAGGGAGAGAGGGATGTGGAGGGAGAGAGGAATGTGGAGGGAGAGAGGAGTGTGGAGGGAGAGAGGAATGTGAAAGGAGATAGGAATGTGGAGGGAGAGAGGGATGTGAGGAGAGAGGGATGTGGAGGGAGAGAGGAATGTGGAGGAGAGAGGGATGTGGAGGGATGTGGAGGGAGAGAGGAATGTGGAGGAATGTGGAGGGAGAGAGGAATGTGAAAGGAGAGAGGAATGTGGAGGGAGAGGGATGTGGAGGGAGAGAGGAATGTGGAGGGAGAGAGGAATGTGGAGGGAGAGAGGGATGTGGAGGGATGTGGATCAGAGAGGAATGTGGAGGGAGAGAGGACTGTGGGGGGAGAGAGGGATGTGGAGGGAGAGAGGGATGTGAGGGGATGTGGGGGAGAGAGGGATGGGAGGAATGTGGAGGGATGTGGAGGGAGAGGAATGTGGAGGAATGTGGAGGGAGAGAGGGATGTGGAGGAGAGAGGGATGTGGAGGAGAGAGGAATGTGGAGGAATGTGGAGGGAGAGAGGAATGTGGAGGAATGTGGAGGGAGAGAGGAATGTGGAGGGAGAAAGGAATGTGGAGGGAGAAAGGAATGTGGAGGGAGAGGGGAATGTGGAGGGAGAGCGGAATGTGGAGGAATGTGGAGGGAGAGAGGAATGTGGAGGAATGTGGAGGGAGAGAGGAATGTGGAGGGAGAAAGGAATGTGGAGGGAGAGCGGAATGTGGAGGGAGAGAGGGATGTGGAGGGAGAGAGGGATGTGGAGGGAGAGAGGAATGTGGAGGAATGTGGAGGGAGAGAGGAATGTGGAGGAATGTGGAGGGAGAGAGGAATGTGGAGGGAGAAAGGAATGTGGAGGGAGAAAGGAATGTGGAGGGAGAGGGGAATGTGGAGGGAGAGCGGAATGTGGAGGGAGAGAGGGATGTGGAGGGAGAGAGGGATGTGGGGGGATGGGAGGGAGAGAGGAATGTGGAGGGAGAGCGGAATGTGGAGGGAGAGAGGGATGTGGAGGGAGAGAGGAATGTGAAGGGAGAGAGGGATGTGGAGGGAGAGAGGAATGTGGAGGGAGAGAGGAGTGTGGAGGGAGAGAGGAATGTGAAAGGAGAGAGGAATGTGGAGGGAGAGAGGGATGTGGAGGGAGAGAGGGATGTGGAGGGAGAGAGGAATGTGGAGGGAGAGAGGGATGTGAAAGGAGAGAGGAATGTGGAGGGAGAGAGGAATGTGAAAGGAGAGAGGAATGTGGAGGGAGAGAGGGATGTGGAGGGAGAGAGGAATGTGGAGGGAGAGAGGAATGTGGAGGGATGTGGAGGGATGTGGAGGGAGAGAGGAATGTGGAGGAATTTGGAGGGAGAGAGGAATGTGGAGGGAGAGAGGAATGTGGAGGGAGAGAGGGATGTGGAGGGAGGTGGGGGAGAGAGGGATGTGGAGGAATGTGGAGGGAGAAAGGAATGTGGAGGGAGAGCGGAATGTGGAGGTGGAGGGAGAGAGGAATGTGGGGGGAGAGAGGAATGTGGAGGGAGAGAGGGATGTGGAGGGAGAGAGGGATGTGGGGGATGTGGAGGGAGAGCGGAATGTGGAGGGAGAGCGGAATGTGGAGGGAGAGAGGGATGTGGAGGGAGAGAGGGATGTGGAGGGAGAGCGGAATGTGGAGGGAGAGAGGCATGTGGAGGGAGAGAGGAATGTGGAGGGAGAGAGGGATGTGGAGGGAGAGAGGAATGTGGAGGGAGAGAGGAATGTGGAGGGAGAGAGGGATGTGGAGGGAGAGAGGGATGTGGAGGGATGTGGAGGGATGTGGAGGGAGAGAGGGATGTGGAGGGAGAGAGGAATGTGGAGGAATGTGGAGGGAGAGAGGAATGTGAAAGGAGAGAGGAATGTGGAGGGAGAGAGGAATGTGGAGGAATGTGGAGGGAGAGAGGGATGTGGAGGGAGTGAGGGATGTGGAGGGAGAGAGGGATGTGGAGGGAGAGAGGGATGTGGAGGGAGAGAGGGATGTGGGGGGAGAGAGGGATGTGGAGGGAGAGAGGGATGTGGGGGGATGTGGAGGGAGAGAGGAATGTGGAAGAATGTGGAGGGAGAGAGGAATGTGGAGGGAGAGAGGATTGTGGAGGGAGAGCAGAATGTGGAGGGAGAGCGGAATGTGGAGGGAGAGAGGGATGTGGAGGGAGAGAGGAATGTGGAGGGAGAGAGGAATGTGGAGGGAGAGAGGAATGTGGAGGGAGAGAGGAATGTGGAGGGAGAGAGGGATGTGGGAGGATGTGGAGGGAGAGAGGAATGTGGAGGGAGAGCGGAATGTGGAGGGATAGAGGAATGTGGAGGGAGAGAGGAATGTGAAGGGAGAGAGGGATGTGGAGGGAGAGAGGAATGTGGAGGGAGAGAGGAGTGTGGAGGGAGAGAGGAATGTGAAAGGAGATAGGAATGTGGAGGGAGAGAGGGATGTGGAGGGAGAGAGGGATGTGGAGGGAGAGAGGAATGTGGAGGGAGAGAGGGATGTGGAGGGATGTGGAGGGAGAGAGGAATGTGGAGGAATGTGGAGGGAGAGAGGAATGTGAAAGGAGAGAGGAATGTGGAGGGAGAGAGGGATGTGGAGGGAGAGAGGAATGTGGAGGGAGAGAGGAATGTGGAGGGAGAGAGGGATGTGGAGGGATGTGGATTGAGAGAGGAATGTGGAGGGAGAGAGGACTGTGGGGGGAGAGAGGGATGTGGAGGGAGAGAGGGATGTGAGGGGATGTGGGGGAGAGAGGGATGTGGAGGAATGTGGAGGGATGTGGAGGGAGAGGAATGTGGAGGAATGTGGAGGGAGAGAGGGATGTGGAGGGAGAGAGGGATGTGGGGGGATGTGGGGGAGAGAGGGATGTGGAGGAATGTGGAGGGAGAGAGGAATGTGGAGGGAGAGCGGAATGTGGAGGTGGAGGGAGAGAGGAATGTGGGGGGAGAGAGGAATGTGGGGGGAGAGAGGAATGTGGAGGGAGAGAGGGATGTGGAGGGAGAGAGGCATGTGGGGGGATGTGGAGGGAGAGCGGAATGTGGAGGGAGAGAGGGATGTGGAGGGAGAGAGGGATGTGGAGGGAGAGAGGGATGTGGAGGGAGAGAGGGATCTGGGGGGATGTGGAGGAATGTGGAGGGAGAGAGGAATGTGGAGGGAGAGAGGGATGTGGAGGGAGTGAGGGATGTGGAGGGAGAGAGGGATGTGGGGGGATGTGGAGGGAGAGAGGAATGTGGAGGAATGTGGAGGGAGAAAGGAATGTGGAGGGAGAGAGGGATGTGGAGGGAATGAGGGATGTGGAGGGAGAGAGGGATGTGGAGGGAGAGAGGGATGTGGATGGAGAGAGGGATGTGGGGGGAGAAAGGAATGTGGAGGGAGAGATGGATGTGGAGGGAGAGAGGGATGTGGGGGGATGTGGAGGGAGAGAGGAATGTGGAGGGAGAGCGGGATGTGGAGGGAGAGAGGGATGTGGAGGGAGAGAGGGATGTGGAGGGAGAGAGGGATGTGGAGGGATGTGGAGGGAGAGAGGAATGTGGAGGAATGTGGAGGGAGAGAGGAATGTGGAGGGAGAGCGGAATGTGGAGGGAGAGAGGAATGTGAAGGGAGAGAGGGAAGTGGAGGGAGAGAGGAATGTGGAGGGAGAGAGGAGTGTGGAGGGAGAGAGGAATGTGAAAGGAGATAGGAATGTGGAGGGAGAGAGGGATGTGGAGGGAGAGAGGAATGTGGAGGGAGAGAGGGATGTGGAGGGATGTGGAGGGAGAGAGGAATGTGGAGGAATGTGGAGGGAGAGAGGAATGTGAAAGGAGAGAGGAATGTGGAGGGAGAGAGGGATGTGGAGGGAGAGAGGAATGTGGAGGGAGAGAGGAATGTGGAGGGAGAGAGGAATGTGGAGGGAAAGAGGGATGTGGAGGGATGTGGATTGAGAGAGGAATGTGGAGGGAGAGAGGACTGTGGGGGGAGAGAGGGATGTGGAGGGAGAGAGGGATGTGGAGGGAGAGAGGGATGTGGGGGGAGAGAGGGATGTGGAGGGAGAGAGGGATGTGGGGGGATGTGGAGGGAGAGAGGAATGTGGAAGAATGTGGAGGGAGAGAGGAATGTGGAGGGAGAGAGGGATGTGGAGGGAGAGCAGAATGTGGAGGGAGAGCGGAATGTGGAGGGAGAGAGGGATGTGGAGGGAGAGAGGAATGTGGAGGGAGAGAGGAATGTGGAGGGAGAGAGGAATGTGGAGGGAGAGAGGAATGTGGAGGGAGAGAGGGATGTGGGAGGATGTGGAGGGAGAGAGGAATGTGGAGGGAGAGCGGAATGTGGAGGGATAGAGGAATGTGGAGGGAGAGAGGAATGTGAAGGGAGAGAGGGATGTGGAGGGAGAGAGGAATGTGGAGGGAGAGAGGAGTGTGGAGGGAGAGAGGAATGTGAAAGGAGATAGGAATGTGGAGGGAGAGAGGGATGTGGAGGGAGAGAGGGATGTGGAGGGAGAGAGGAATGTGGAGGGAGAGAGGGATGTGGAGGGATGTGGAGGGAGAGAGGAATGTGGAGGAATGTGGAGGGAGAGAGGAATGTGAAAGGAGAGAGGAATGTGGAGGGAGAGAGGGATGTGGAGGGAGAGAGGAATGTGGAGGGAGAGAGGAATGTGGAGGGAGAGAGGGATGTGGAGGGATGTGGATTGAGAGAGGAATGTGGAGGGAGAGAGGACTGTGGGGGGAGAGAGGGATGTGGAGGGAGAGAGGGATGTGAGGGGATGTGGGGGAGAGAGGGATGTGGAGGAATGTGGAGGGAGAGAGGGATGTGGAGGGAGAGAGGGATGTGGAGGGATGTGGAGGGAGAGAGGGATGTGGAGGGATGTGGAGGGATGTGGAGGGAGAGAGGGATGTGGAGGGAGAGAGGGATGTGGGGGGAGAGAGGGATGTGGAGGGAGAGAGGGATGTGGGGGGATGTGGAGGGAGAGAGGAATGTGGAAGAATGTGGAGGGAGAGAGGAATGTGGAGGGAGAGAGGATTGTGGAGGGAGAGCAGAATGTGGAGGGAGAGCGGAATGTGGAGGGAGAGAGGGATGTGGAGGGAGAGAGGAATGTGGAGGGAGAGAGGAATGTGGAGGGAGAGAGGAATGTGGAGGGAGAGAGGAATGTGGAGGGAGAGAGGGATGTGGGAGGATGTGGAGGGAGAGAGGAATGTGGAGGGAGAGCGGAATGTGGAGGGATAGAGGAATGTGGAGGGAGAGAGGAATGTGAAGGGAGAGAGGGATGTGGAGGGAGAGAGGAATGTGGAGGGAGAGAGGAGTGTGGAGGGAGAGAGGAATGTGAAAGGAGATAGGAATGTGGAGGGAGAGAGGGATGTGGAGGGAGAGAGGGATGTGGAGGGAGAGAGGAATGTGGAGGGAGAGAGGGATGTGGAGGGATGTGGAGGGAGAGAGGAATGTGGAGGAATGTGGAGGGAGAGAGGAATGTGAAAGGAGAGAGGAATGTGGAGGGAGAGAGGGATGTGGAGGGAGAGAGGAATGTGGAGGGAGAGAGGAATGTGGAGGGAGAGAGGGATGTGGAGGGATGTGGATTCAGAGAGGAATGTGGAGGGAGAGAGGACTGTGGGGGGAGAGAGGGATGTGGAGGGAGAGAGGGATGTGAGGGGATGTGGGGGAGAGAGGGATGTGGAGGAATGTGGAGGGATGTGGAGGGAGAGGAATGTGGAGGAATGTGGAGGGAGAGAGGGATGTGGAGGGAGAGAGGGATGTGGAGGGAGAGGGAATGTGGAGGAATGTGGAGGGAGAGAGGAATGTGGAGGAATGTGGAGGGAGAGAGGAATGTGGAGGGAGAAAGGAATGTGGAGGGAGAAAGGAATGTGGAGGGAGAGGGGAATGTGGAGGGAGAGCGGAATGTGGAGGAATGTGGAGGGAGAGAGGAATGTGGAGGAATGTGGAGGGAGAGAGGAATGTGGAGGGAGAAAGGAATGTGGAGGGAGAGCGGAATGTGGAGGGAGAGAGGGATGTGGAGGGAGAGAGGGATGTGGAGGGAGAGAGGAATGTGGAGGAATGTGGAGGGAGAGAGGAATGTGGAGGAATGTGGAGGGAGAGAGGAATGTGGAGGGAGAAAGGAATGTGGAGGGAGAAAGGAATGTGGAGGGAGAGGGGAATGTGGAGGGAGAGCGGAATGTGGAGGGAGAGAGGGATGTGGAGGGAGAGAGGGATGTGGGGGATGGAGGGAGAGAGGAATGTGGAGGGAGAGCGGAATGTGGAGGGAGAGAGGAATGTGGAGGGAGAGAGGAATGTGAAGGGAGAGAGGGATGTGGAGGGAGAGAGGAATGTGGAGGGAGAGAGGAGTGTGGAGGGAGAGAGGAATGTGAAAGGAGAGAGGAATGTGGAGGGAGAGAGGGATGTGGAGGGAGAGAGGGATGTGGAGGGAGAGAGGAATGTGGAGGGAGAGAGGGATGTGAAAGGAGAGAGGAATGTGGAGGGAGAGAGGAATGTGAAAGGAGAGAGGAATGTGGAGGGAGAGAGGGATGTGGAGGGAGAGAGGAATGTGGAGGGAGAGAGGAATGTGGAGGGATGTGGAGGGATGTGGAGGGAGAGAGGAATGTGGAGGAATTTGGAGGGAGAGAGGAATGTGGAGGGAGAGAGGAATGTGGAGGGAGAGAGGGATGTGGAGGGAGGTGGGGGAGAGAGGGATGTGGAGGAATGTGGAGGGAGAAAGGAATGTGGAGGGAGAGCGGAATGTGGAGGTGGAGGGAGAGAGGAATGTGGGGGGAGAGAGGAATGTGGAGGGAGAGAGGGATGTGGAGGGAGAGAGGGATGTGGGGGGATGTGGAGGGAGAGCGGAATGTGGAGGGAGAGCGGAATGTGGAGGGAGAGAGGGATGTGGAGGGAGAGAGGGATGTGGAGGGAGAGCGGAATGTGGAGGGAGAGAGGCATGTGGAGGGAGAGAGGAATGTGGAGGGAGAGAGGGATGTGGAGGGAGAGAGGAATGTGGAGGGAGAGAGGAATGTGGAGGGAGAGAGGGATGTGGAGGGAGAGAGGGATGTGGAGGGATGTGGAGGGATGTGGAGGGAGAGAGGGATGTGGAGGGAGAGAGGAATGTGGAGGAATGTGGAGGGAGAGAGGAATGTGAAAGGAGAGAGGAATGTGGAGGGAGAGAGGAATGTGGAGGAATGTGGGGGGAGGGGATGTGGAGGGAGTGAGGGATGTGGAGGGAGAGAGGGATGTGGAGGGAGAGAGGGATGTGGAGGGAGGGTGTGGGGGGAGAGAGGGATGTGGAGGGAGAGAGGGATGTGGGGGGATGTGGAGGGAGAGAGGAATGTGGAGGGAGGAGAGGGATGTGGGAGGGATGTGGAGGGAGAGCGAATGTGGAGGGAGAGTGGATGTGGAGGGAGAGAGGAATGTGGAGGGAGAGCGGAATGTGGAGGGAGAGAGGAATGTGGAGGGAGAGAGGAATGTGGAGGGGAGAGAGAGGATGTGGAGGGAGAGAGGAATGTGGAGGGAGAGGAGGGAGGGATGTGGAGGGAGAGAGGAATGTGAAGGAGGAGAGAGGAATGTGGGGGGAGGGAGGGAGAGAGGGATGTGGAGGGAGAGAGGGATGTGGAGGGAGAGAGGAATGTGGAGGGAGAGAGGGATGTGGAGGGATGTGGAGGGAGAGAGGAATGTGGAGGAATGTGGAGGGAGAGAGGAATGTGAAAGGAGAGAGGAATGTGGAGGGAGAGAGGGATGTGGAGGGAGAGAGGAATGTGGAGGGAGAGAGGAATGTGGAGGGAGAGAGGGATGTGGAGGGATGTGGATTGAGAGAGGAATGTGGAGGAGAGAGGACTGTGGGGGGAGAGAGGGATGTGGAGGGAGAGAGGGATGTGAGGGGATGTGGGGGAGAGAGGGATGTGGAGGAATGTGGAGGGATGTGGAGGGAGAGGAATGTGGAGGAATGTGGAGGGAGAGAGGGATGTGGAGGGAGAGAGGGATGTGGGGGGATGTGGGGGAGAGAGGGATGTGGAGGAATGTGGAGGGAGAGAGGAATGTGGAGGGAGAGCGGAATGTGGAGGTGGAGAGAGGAATGTGGAGGGAGAGAGGGATGTGGAGGGAGAGAGGCATGTGGGGGGATGTGGAGGGAGAGCGGAATGTGGAGGGAGAGAGGGATGTGGAGGGAGAGAGGGATGTGGAGGGAGAGAGGGATGTGGAGGGAGAGAGGGATCTGGGGGGATGTGGAGGAATGTGGAGGGAGAGAGGAATGTGGAGGGAGAGAGGGATGTGGAGGGAGTGAGGGATGTGGAGGGAGAGAGGGATGTGGGGGGATGTGGAGGGAGAGAGGAATGTGGAGGAATGTGGAGGGAGAAAGGAATGTGGAGGGAGAGAGGGATGTGGAGGGAATGAGGGATGTGGAGGGAGAGAGGGATGTGGAGGGAGAGAGGGATGTGGATGGAGAGAGGGATGTGGGGGGAGAAAGGAATGTGGAGGGAGAGATGGATGTGGAGGGAGAGAGGGATGTGGGGGGATGTGGAGGGAGAGAGGAATGTGGAGGGAGAGCGGGATGTGGAGGGAGAGAGGGATGTGGAGGGAGAGAGGGATGTGGAGGGAGAGAGGGATGTGGAGGGATGTGGAGGGAGAGAGGAATGTGGAGGAATGTGGAGGGAGAGAGGAATGTGGAGGGAGAGCGGAATGTGGAGGGAGAGAGGAATGTGAAGGGAGAGAGGGAAGTGGAGGGAGAGAGGAATGTGGAGGGAGAGAGGAGTGTGGAGGGAGAGAGGAATGTGAAAGGAGATAGGAATGTGGAGGGAGAGAGGGATGTGGAGGGAGAGAGGAATGTGGAGGGAGAGGGATGTGGAGGGATGTGGAGGGAGAGAGGAATGTGGAGGAATGTGGAGGGAGAGAGGAATGTGAAAGGAGAGAGGAATGTGGAGGGAGAGAGGGATGTGGAGGGAGAGAGGAATGTGGAGGGAGAGAGGAATGTGGAGGGAGAGAGGAATGTGAGGGAAAGAGGGATGTGGAGGGATGTGGATTGAGAGAGGAATGTGGAGGGAGAGAGGACTGTGGGGGGAGAGAGGGATGTGGAGGGAGAGAGGGATGTGGAGGGAGAGAGGGATGTGGGGGGAGAGAGGGATGTGGAGGGAGAGAGGGATGTGGGGGGATGTGGAGGGAGAGAGGAATGTGGAAGAATGTGGAGGGAGGGGAATGTGGAGGGAGAGGGTTGTGGAGGGAGAGCAGAATGTGGAGGGAGAGCGGAATGTGGAGGGAGAGAGGGATGTGGAGGGAGAGAGGAATGTGGAGGGAGAGAGGAATGTGGAGGGAGAGAGGAATGTGGAGGGAGAGAGGAATGTGGAGGGAGAGAGGGATGTGGGAGGATGTGGAGGGAGAGAGGAATGTGGAGGGAGAGCGGAATGTGGAGGGATAGAGGAATGTGGAGGGAGAGAGGAATGTGAAGGGAGAGAGGGATGTGGAGGGAGAGAGGAATGTGGAGGGAGAGAGGAGTGTGGAGGGAGAGAGGAATGTGAAAGGTGATAGGAATGTGGAGGGAGAGAGGGATGTGGAGGGAGAGAGGGATGTGGAGGGAGAGAGGAATGTGGAGGGAGAGAGGGATGTGGAGGGATGTTGAGGGAGAGAGGAATGTGGAGGAATGTGGAGGGAGAGAGGAATGTGAAAGGAGAGAGGAATGTGGAGGGAGAGAGGGATGTGGAGGGAGAGAGGAATGTGGAGGGAGAGAGGAATGTGGAGGGAGAGAGGGATGTGGAGGGATGTGGATTGAGAGAGGAATGTGGAGGGAGAGAGGACTGTGGGGGGAGAGAGGGATGTGGAGGGAGAGAGGGATGTGAGGGGATGTGGGGGAGAGAGGGATGTGGAGGAATGTGGAGGGAGAGAGGGATGTGGAGGGAGAGAGGGATGTGGAGGGATGTGGAGGGAGAGAGGGATGTGGAGGGATGTGGAGGGATGTGGAGGAGAGAGGAATGTGGAGGAATGTGGAGGGAGAGAGGGATGTGGAGGGAGAGAGGGATGTGGGGGGATGTGGGGAGAGAGGGATGTGGAGGAATGTGGAGGGAGAGAGGAATGTGGAGGGAGAGCGGAATGTGGAGGTGGAGGGAGAGAGGAATGTGGGGGGAGAGAGGAATGTGGAGGGAGAGAGGAATGTGGAGGGAGAGAGGGATGTGGAGGGAGAGAGGCATGTGGGGGGATGTGGAGGGAGAGCGGAATGTGGAGGGAGAGAGGGATGTGGAGGGAGAGAGGGATGTGGAGGGAGAGAGGGATGTGGAGGGAGAGAGGGATCTGGGGGGATGTGGAGGGAGAGCGGAATGTGGAGGGAGAGAGGGATGTGGAGGGAGAGAGGGATGTGGAGGGAGAGAGGGATGTGGAGGGAGAGAGGGATCTGGGGGGATGTGGAGGAATGTGGAGGGAGAGAGGAATGTGGAGGGAGAGAGGGATGTGGAGGGAGTGAGGGATGTGGAGGGAGAGAGGGATGTGGGGGGATGTGGAGGGAGATAGGAATGTGGAGGAATGTGGAGGGAGAAAGGAATGTGGAGGGAGAGAGGGATGTGGAGGGAATGAGGGATGTGGAGGGAGAGAGGGATGTGGAGGGAGAGAGGGATGTGGATGGAGAGAGGGATGTGGGGGGAGAAAGGAATGTGGAGGGAGAGATGGATGTGGAGGGAGAGAGGGATGTGGGGGGATGTGGAGGGAGAGAGGAATGTGGAGGGAGAGCGGGATGTGGAGGGAGAGAGGGATGTGGAGGGAGAGAGGGATGTGGAGGGAGAGAGGGATGTGGAGGGAGAGAGGAATGTGGAGGAATGTGGAGGGAGAGAGGAATGTGGAGGGAGAGCGGAATGTGGAGGGAGAGAGGAATGTGAAGGGAGAGAGGGAAGTGGAGGGAGAGAGGAATGTGGAGGGAGAGAGGAGTGTGGAGGGAGAGAGGAATGTGAAAGGAGATAGGAATGTGGAGGGAGAGAGGGATGTGGAGGGAGAGAGGAATGTGGAGGGAGAGAGGGATGTGGAGGGATGTGGAGGGAGAGAGGAATGTGGAGGAATGTGGAGGGAGAGAGGAATGTGAAAGGAGAGAGGAATGTGGAGGGAGAGAGGGATGTGGAGGGAGAGAGGAATGTGGAGGGAGAGAGGAATGTGGAGGGAGAGAGGAATGTGGAGGGAGAGAGGGATGTGGAGGGATGTGGATTGAGAGAGGAATGTGGAGGGAGAGAGGACTGTGGGGGGAGAGAGGGATGTGGAGGGAGAGAGGGATGTGGAGGGAGAGAGGGATGTGGGGGGAGAGAGGGATGTGGAGGGAGAGAGGGATGTGGGGGGATGTGGAGGGAGAGAGGAATGTGGAAGAATGTGGAGGGAGAGAGGAATGTGGAGGGAGAGAGGATTGTGGAGGGAGAGCAGAATGTGGAGGGAGAGCGGAATGTGGAGGGAGAGAGGGATGTGGAGGGAGAGAGGAATGTGGAGGGAGAGAGGAATGTGGAGGGAGAGAGGAATGTGGAGGGAGAGAGGAATGTGGAGGGAGAGAGGGATGTGGGAGGATGTGGAGGGAGAGAGGAATGTGGAGGGAGAGCGGAATGTGGAGGGATAGAGGAATGTGGAGGGAGAGAGGAATGTGAAGGGAGAGAGGGATGTGGAGGGAGAGAGGAATGTGGAGGGAGAGAGGAGTGTGGAGGGAGAGAGGAATGTGAAAGGAGATAGGAATGTGGAGGGAGAGAGGGATGTGGAGGGAGAGAGGGATGTGGAGGGAGAGAGGAATGTGGAGGGAGAGAGGGATGTGGAGGGATGTGGAGGGAGAGAGGAATGTGGAGGAATGTGGAGGGAGAGAGGAATGTGAAAGGAGAGAGGAATGTGGAGGGAGAGAGGGATGTGGAGGGAGAGAGGAATGTGGAGGGAGAGAGGAATGTGGAGGGAGAGAGGGATGTGGAGGGATGTGGATTGAGAGAGGAATGTGGAGGGAGAGAGGACTGTGGGGGGAGAGAGGGATGTGGAGGGAGAGAGGGATGTGAGGGGATGTGGGGGAGAGAGGGATGTGGAGGAATGTGGAGGGAGAGAGGGATGTGGAGGGAGAGAGGGATGTGGAGGGATGTGGAGGGAGAGAGGGATGTGGAGGGATGTGGAGGGATGTGGAGGGAGAGAGGAATGTGGAGGAATGTGGAGGGAGAGAGGGATGTGGAGGGAGAGAGGGATGTGGGGGGATGTGGGGGAGAGAGGGATGTGGAGGAATGTGGGGGGAGAGATGAGTGTGGAGGGAGAGCGGAATGTGGAGGTGGAGGGAGAGAGGAATGTGGAGGGAGAGAGGAATGTGGAGGGAGAGAGGAATGTGGAGGGAGAGAGGGATGTGGAGGGAGAGAGGCATGTGGGGGGATGTGGAGGGAGAGCGGAATGTGGAGGGAGAGAGGGATGTGGAGGGAGAGAGGGATGTGGAGGGAGAGAGGGATATGGAGGGAGAGAGGGATCTGGGGGGATGTGGAGGAATGTGGAGGGAGAGAGGAATGTGGAGGGAGAGAGGGATGTGGAGGGAGTGAGGGATGTGGAGGGAGAGAGGGATGTGGGGGGATGTGGAGGGAGAGAGGAATGTGGAGGAATGTGGAGGGAGAAAGGAATGTGGAGGGAGAGAGGGATGTGGAGGGAATGAGGGATGTGGAGGGAGAGAGGGATGTGGAGGGAGAGAGGGATGTGGATGGAGAGAGGGATGTGGGGGGAGAAAGGAATGTGGAGGGAGAGATGGATGTGGAGGGAGAGAGGGATGTGGGGGGATGTGGAGGGAGAGAGGAATGTGGAGGGGGAGCGGGATGTGGAGGGAGAGAGGGATGTGGAGGGAGAGAGGGATGTGGAGGGAGAGAGGGATGTGGAGGGATGTGGAGAGAGGGATGTGGAGGAATGTGGAGAGAGGAATGTGGAGGGAGAGCGGAATGTGGAGGGAGAGAGGAATGTGAAGGGAGAGAGGGAAGTGGAGGGAGAGAGGAATGTGGAGGGAGAGAGGAGTGTGGAGGGAGAGAGGAATGTGAAAGGAGATAGGAATGTGGAGGGAGAGAGGGATGTGGAGGGAGAGAGGAATGTGGAGGGAGAGAGGGATGTGGAGGGATGTGGAGGGATGTGGAGGGAGAGAGGAATGTGGAGGAATGTGGAGGGAGAGAGGAATGTGAAAGGAGAGAGGAATGTGGAGGGAGAGAGGGATGTGGAGGGAGAGAGGAATGTGGAGGGAGAGAGGAATGTGGAGGGAGAGAGGGATGTGGAGGGATGTGGATTGAGAGGACTGTGGGGGGAGAGAGGGATGTGGAGGGAGAGAGGGATGTGAGGGGATGAGGGGGAGAGAGGGATGTGGAGGAATGTGGAGGGAGAGAGGGATGTGGAGGGAGAGAGGGATGTGGAGGGATGTGGAGGGAGAGAGGGATGTGGAGGGATGTGGAGGGATGTGGAGGGAGAGAGGAATGTGGAGGAATGTGGAGGGAGAGAGGAATGTGGAGGGAGAGAGGAATGTGGAGGGAGAGAGGGATGTGGAGGGAGAGAGGGATGTGGGGGGATGTGGGGGAGAGAGGGATGTGGAGGAATGTGGAGGGAGAGAGGAATGTGGAGGGAGAGCGGAATGTGGAGGTGGAGGGAGAGAGGAATGTGGGGGGAGAGAGGAATGTGGAGGGAGAGAGGAATGTGGAGGGAGAGAGGGATGTGGAGGGAGAGAGGCATGTGGGGGGATGTGGAGGGAGAGCGGAATGTGGAGGGAGAGAGGGATGTGGAGGGAGAGAGGGATGTGGAGGGAGAGAGGGATGTGGGGGGATGTGGAGGAATGTGGAGGGAGAGAGGAATGTGGAGGGAGAGAGGGATGTGGAGGGAGTGAGGGATGTGGAGGGAGAGAGGGATGTGGGGGGATGTGGAGGGAGAGAGGAATGTGGAGGAATGTGGAGGGAGAAAGGAATGTGGAGGGAGAGAGGGATGTGGAGGGAATGAGGGATGTGGGGGGAGAAAGGAATGTGGAGGGAGAGATGGATGTGGAGGGAGAGAGGGATGTGGGGGGAGAAAGGAATGTGGAGGGAGAGATGGAATGTGGAGGGAGGGGGAGCGGGGGGATGTGGAGAGATGAAGTGGAGGGAGAGCGGGATGTGGAGGGAGAGAGGGATGTGGAGGGAGAGAGGGATGTGGAGGGATGTGGAGGGAGAGAGGAATGTGGAGGAATGTGGAGGGAGAGAGGAATGTGGAGGGAGAGCGGAATGTGGAGGGAGAGAGGGATGTGGAGGGAGAGAGTGATGTGGAGGGAGAGAGGGATGTGGAGGGAGAGAGGGATGTGGGGGGATGTGGAGGGAGAGAGGAATGGTGAGAAATGTGGAGGGAGAGAGGAATGTGGAGGGAGAGAGGATTGTGGAGGGAGAGCGGAATGTGGAGGGAGAGAGGGATGTGGAGGGGGAGCGGAATGTGGATGGAGAGCGGAATGTGGAGGGAGAGAGGGATGTGGAGGGAGAGAGGAATGTGGAGGGAGAGAGGAATGTGGAGGGAGAGAGGGATGTGGAGGGAGAGAGGGATGTGGGGGATATGGAGGGAGAAAGGGATGTGGAGGGAGAGAGGGATGTGGGGGGATGTGGGGAGAGAGGAATGTGGAGGGAGAGAGGGATGTGGAGGGAGAGAGGGATGTGGAGGAATGTGGAGGGAGAGAGGGATGTGGAGGGAGAGAGGGATGTGGGGGGATGTGGGGGAGAGAGGGATGTGGGGGGATGTGGGGGAGAGAGGGATTTGGGGGGATGTTGGGGAGAGAGGGATGTGGGGGGATGTGGGGGGATGTGGAGGAGAGAGGGATGTGGGGGGATGTGGGGAGAGAGGGATGTGGAGGGATGTGGGGGAGAGAGGGATGTGGGGGGATGTGGAGGGAGAGAGGGATGTGGAGAGAGGGATGTGGAGAGAGAGAGGGATGTGGGGGAGAGAAGAGAGAGATGGAGGGGGATAAAGAGATGGAGAGGGGTGTGTATAGAGGAGATGAGGGTTATCTCAATGACCTTTCCTGACAAATGTTTTTCAAGACCTGGATCTTAGCACTGTGTGTGTGTGTGTAGGTGGGTGTGGGTGTGTGTGTGTGTGTGGGTGAGTGCTTGGGTACTTATATGCGTGCGTGTGTTCTACGACGTTGCATTGGCAGAATCAGCAAACTGTTCACAACAAGATGGCCTTCAACAACGCTGTGGCCAAGGCCTTGCAGTAAAAAGACATACTGTATGTAAAACGTAAAACAGTCACAGATGGTTGAAAAACAATCAAATGTTTTCCCCAGCTGACTGACAACACACATTAAAGCAGCATGGAGGAGTGGTACTGGGAGGCCTGTTAGTAATAGACCTGCGTAGGTCGCTCCCCAACACACACAGACTACTGGGGCTGTACATACTGTAGACAGTAGCTGGTAGGGCTGTAACTGTAGACAGTAGCTGGTAGGGCTGTAACTGTAGACAGTAGCTGGTAGGGCTGTAATTGTAGACAGTAGCTGGTAGGGCTGTAACTGTAGACAGTAGCTGGTAGGGCCGTAACTGTAGACAGTAGCTGGTAGGGCTGTAACTGTAGACAGTAGCTGGTAGGGCTGTAACTGTAGACAGTAGCTGGTAGGGCTGTAACTGTAGACAGTAGCTGGTAGGGCTGTAACTGTAGACAGTAGCTGGTAGGGCCGTAACTGTAGACAGTAGCTGGTAGGGCCGTAACTGTAGACAGTAGCTGGTAGGGCCGTAACTGTAGACAGTAGCTGGTAGGGCCGTAACTGTAGACAGTAGCTGGTAGGGCCGTAACTGTAGACAGTAGCTGGTAGGGCCGTAACTGTAGACAGTAGCTGGTAGGGCCGTAACTGTAGACAGTAGCTGGTAGGGCCGTAACTGTAGACAGTAGCTGGTAGGGCCGTAACTGTAGACAGTAGCTGGTAGGGCCGTAACTGTAGACAGTAGCTGGTAGGGCTGTAACTGTAGACAGTAGCTGGTAGGGCTGTAACTGTAGACAGTAGCTGGTAGGGCTGTAACTGTAGACAGTAGCTGGTAGGGCTGTAACTGTAGACAGTAGCTGGTAGGGCCGTAACTGTAGACAGTAGCTGGTAGGGCCGTAACTGTAGACAGTAGCTGGTAGGGCCGTAACTGTAGACAGTAGCTGGTAGGGCTGTAACTGTAGACAGTAGCTGGTAGGGCCGTAACTGTAGACAGTAGCTGGTAGGGCCGTAACTGTAGACAGTAGCTGGTAGGGCCGTAACTGTAGACAGTAGCTGGTAGGGCTGTAACTGTAGACAGTAGCTGGTAGGGCTGTAACTGTAGACAGTAGCTGGTAGGGCTGTAACTGTAGACAGTAGCTGGTAGGGCTGTAACTGTAGACAGTAGCTGGTAGGGCTGTAACTGTAGACAGTAGCTGGTAGGGCTGTAACTGTAGACAGTAGCTGGTAGGGCTGTAACTGTAGACAGTAGCTGGTAGGGCCGTAACTGTAGACAGTAGCTGGTAGGGCTGTAACTGTAGACAGTAGCTGGTAGGGCCGTAACTGTAGACAGTAGCTGGTAGGGCCGTAACTGTAGACAGTAGCTGGTAGGGCCGTAACTGTAGACAGTAGCTGGTAGGGCTGTAACTGTAGACAGTAGCTGGTAGGGCTGTAACTGTAGACAGTAGCTGGTAGGGCCGTAACTGTAGACAGTAGCTGGTAGGGCTGTAACTGTAGACAGTAGCTGGTAGGGCTGTAACTGTAGACAGTAGCTGGTAGGGCTGTAACTGTAGACAGTAGCTGGTAGGGCTGTAACTGTAGACAGTAGCTGGTAGGGCTGTAACTGTAGACAGTAGCTGGTAGGGCTGTAACTGTAGACAGTAGCTGGTAGGGCTGTAACTGTAGACAGTAGCTGGTAGGGCCGTAACTGTAGACAGTAGCTGGTAGGGCCGTAACTGTAGACAGTAGCTGGTAGGGCCGTAACTGTAGACAGTAGCTGGTAGGGCCGTAACTGTAGACAGTAGCTGGTAGGGCCGTAACTGTAGACAGTAGCTGGTAGGGCCGTAACTGTAGACAGTAGCTGGTAGGGCCGTAACTGTAGACAGTAGCTGGTAGGGCCGTAACTGTAGACAGTAGCTGGTAGGGCCGTAACTGTAGACAGTAGCTGGTAGGGCCGTAACTGTAGACAGTAGCTGGTAGGGCCGTAACTGTAGACAGTAGCTGGTAGGGCCGTAACTGTAGACAGTAGCTGGTAGGGCCGTAACTGTAGACAGTAGCTGGTAGGGCCGTAACTGTAGACAGTAGCTGGTAGGGCTGTAACTGTAGACAGTAGCTGGTAGGGCCGTAACTGTAGACAGTAGCTGGTAGGGCTGTAACTGTAGACAGTAGCTGGTAGGGCCGTAACTGTAGACAGTAGCTGGTAGGGCCGTAACTGTAGACAGTAGCTGGTAGGGCCGTAACTGTAGACAGTAGCTGGTAGGGCCGTAACTGTAGACAGTAGCTGGTAGGGCCGTAACTGTAGACAGTAGCTGGTAGGGCCGTAACTGTAGACAGTAGCTGGTAGGGCCGTAACTGTAGACAGTAGCTGGTAGGGCCGTAACTGTAGACAGTAGCTGGTAGGGCCGTAACTGTAGACAGTAGCTGGTAGGGCCGTAACTGTAGACAGTAGCTGGTAGGGCCGTAACTGTAGACAGTAGCTGGTAGGGCCGTAACTGTAGACAGTAGCTGGTAGGGCTGTAACTGTAGACAGTAGCTGGTAGGGCTGTAACTGTAGACAGTAGCTGGTAGGGCCGTAACTGTAGACAGTAGCTGGTAGGGCTGTAACTGTAGACAGTAGCTGGTAGGGCTGTAACTGTAGACAGTAGCTGGTAGGGCTGTAACTGTAGACAGTAGCTGGTAGGGCTGTAACTGTAGACAGTAGCTGGTAGGGCTGTAACTGTAGACAGTAGCTGGTAGGGCCGTAACTGTAGACAGTAGCTGGTAGGGCCGTAACTGTAGACAGTAGCTGGTAGGGCCGTAACTGTAGACAGTAGCTGGTAGGGCCGTAACTGTAGACAGTAGCTGGTAGGGCCGTAACTGTAGACAGTAGCTGGTAGGGCCGTAACTGTAGACAGTAGCTGGTAGGGCCGTAACTGTAGACAGTAGCTGGTAGGGCTGTAACTGTAGACAGTAGCTGGTAGGGCTGTAACTGTAGACAGTAGCTGGTAGGGCTGTAACTGTAGACAGTAGCTGGTAGGGCTGTAACTGTAGACAGTAGCTGGTAGGGCTGTAACTGTCTACAGTAGCTGGTAGGGCTGTAACTGTAGACAGTCGCTGGTAGGGCTGTAACTGTAGACAGTCGCTGGTAGGGCTGTAACTGTAAACAGTAGCTGGTAGGGCCGTAACTGTAGACAGTAGCTGGTAGGGCTGTAACTGTAGACAGTAGCTGGTAGGGCTGTAACTGTAGACAGTAGCTGGTAGGACCGTAACTGTAGACAGTAGCTGGTAGGGCCGTAACTGTAGACAGTAGCTGGTAGGGCCGTAACTGTAGACAGTAGCTGGTAGGGCCGTAACTGTAGACAGTAGCTGGTAGGGCCGTAACTGTAGACAGTAGCTGGTAGGGCCGTAACTGTAGACAGTAGCTGGTAGGGCCGTAACTGTAGACAGTAGCTGGTAGGGCCGTAACTGTAGACAGTAGCTGGTAGGGCTGTAACTGTAGACAGTAGCTGGTAGGGCCGTAACTGTAGACAGTAGCTGGTAGGGCCGTAACTGTAGACAGTAGCTGGTAGGGCTGTAACTGTAGACAGTAGCTGGTAGGGCTGTAACTGTAGACAGTAGCTGGTAGGGCTGTAACTGTAGACAGTAGCTGGTAGGGCTGTAACTGTAGACAGTAGCTGGTAGGGCCGTAACTGTAGACAGTAGCTGGTAGGGCCGTAACTGTAGACAGTAGCTGGTAGGGCCGTAACTGTAGACAGTAGCTGGTAGGGCCGTAACTGTAGACAGTAGCTGGTAGGGCCGTAACTGTAGACAGTAGCTGGTAGGGCCGTAACTGTAGACAGTAGCTGGTAGGGCCGTAACTGTAGACAGTAGCTGGTAGGGCCGTAACTGTAGACAGTAGCTGGTAGGGCCGTAACTGTAGACAGTAGCTGGTAGGGCCGTAACTGTAGACAGTAGCTGGTAGGGCTGTAACTGTAGACAGTAGCTGGTAGGGCCGTAACTGTAGACAGTAGCTGGTAGGGCTGTAACTGTAGACAGTAGCTGGTAGGGCTGTAACTGTAGACAGTAGCTGGTAGGGCTGTAACTGTAGACAGTAGCTGGTAGGGCTGTAACTGTAGACAGTAGCTGGTAGGGCTGTAACTGTAGACAGTAGCTGGTAGGGCTGTAACTGTAGACAGTAGCTGGTAGGGCCGTAACTGTAGACAGTAGCTGGTAGGGCCGTAACTGTAGACAGTAGCTGGTAGGGCCGTAACTGTAGACAGTAGCTGGTAGGGCTGTAACTGTAGACAGTAGCTGGTAGGGCCGTAACTGTAGACAGTAGCTGGTAGGGCTGTAACTGTAGACAGTAGCTGGTAGGGCCGTAACTGTAGACAGTAGCTGGTAGGGCCGTAACTGTAGACAGTAGCTGGTAGGGCTGTAACTGTAGACAGTAGCTGGTAGGGCTGTAACTGTAGACAGTAGCTGGTAGGGCTGTAACTGTAGACAGTAGCTGGTAGGGCCGTAACTGTAGACAGTAGCTGGTAGGGCCGTAACTGTAGACAGTAGCTGGTAGGGCCGTAACTGTAGACAGTAGCTGGTAGGGCCGTAACTGTAGACAGTAGCTGGTAGGGCCGTAACTGTAGACAGTAGCTGGTAGGGCCGTAACTGTAGACAGTAGCTGGTAGGGCCGTAACTGTAGACAGTAGCTGGTAGGGCCGTAACTGTAGACAGTAGCTGGTAGGGCCGTAACTGTAGACAGTAGCTGGTAGGGCTGTAACTGTAGACAGTAGCTGGTAGGGCTGTAACTGTAGACAGTAGCTGGTAGGGCCGTAACTGTAGACAGTAGCTGGTAGGGCTGTAACTGTAGACAGTAGCTGGTAGGGCTGTAACTGTCGACAGTAGCTGGTAGGGCTGTAACTGTAGACAGTAGCTGGTAGGGCTGTAACTGTAGACAGTCGCTGGTAGGGCTGTAACTGTAAACAGTAGCTGGTAGGGCCGTAACTGTAGACAGTAGCTGGTAGGGCTGTAACTGTAGACAGTAGCTGGTAGGGCTGTAACTGTAGACAGTAGCTGGTAGGGCCGTAACTGTAGACAGTAGCTGGTAGGGCCGTAACTGTAGACAGTAGCTGGTAGGGCCGTAACTGTAGACAGTAGCTGGTAGGGCCGTAACTGTAGACAGTAGCTGGTAGGGCCGTAACTGTAGACAGTAGCTGGTAGGGCCGTAACTGTAGACAGTAGCTGGTAGGGCCGTAACTGTAGACAGTAGCTGGTAGGGCTGTAACTGTAGACAGTAGCTGGTAGGGCTGTAACTGTAGACAGTAGCTGGTAGGGCTGTAACTGTAGACAGTAGCTGGTAGGGCTGTAACTGTAGACAGTAGCTGGTAGGGCTGTAACTGTAGACAGTAGCTGGTAGGGCCGTAACTGTAGACAGTAGCTGGTAGGGCCGTAACTGTAGACAGTAGCTGGT